>NC_018320.1:150154-432693 GCF_000234665.1 Leishmania mexicana MHOM/GT/2001/U1103
GCGCTCGGGCGCAAGCACGCCGTCGAACGGCGCGCCCCACCACCACGACGGCGCCGCCGCCTCGCGCCTCTGCAGCGCCGCCGCCGCCGAGATCAGCTGCCGGTTCGTCCCGTAGTGCAGGAACTCAGCGTCGCGCAGCTCCACAACGCTCGCCTTCAGCCCCGCGATCTCCGGGTCCGCGCTCGGCGCGTGGCTGCCCAGCGCAGAGCCGAACTCCGAGTACAGGTCGTACGCGGTGCGCACCGCCGTGCAGCGGTGCCCGTCGCGCCCGCCGCCCGTCGCGTCCTCCGCGTCCAGCGCTCCGCCCAGACACTTGCGAGCCAGCACCTCCACCGCGCGGTCGCTCAGCATCCACATCCCCACGTCCAGCAGAAACGAGTGCCTGCCCCCCGCCACGCGCCGGCGCACCTCAGCCAGCGACGGCTTCTGCAGCATGTAGTCCAGGTCCAGTGGCCTCTCGCGCGCAGTGAAGAGCACGCCGTGGCTCGGCAAGACGTGCGCGTCGGCGCGAATGCCAAAGCACAGCACGTCGCTCTCCGCGAACGGCGCAAGCGACGGCAGCGCACCCCTCGCATCCACGCACACGTCACCGCACGCAATCAGCGTGCGCAGGTGCGCCGGCGCCGTCGCCACCATCTCCCGGTACATCGGCACCTGCGTCGAGAGCAGCGTGCGAGACAGCTGGCTGCCACGGTGCCACCGGCACGGCGGCAGCGGCAGCAGCGCCTTGCCCACCGCCGCGTACGCCGGCAGGCGGCGGCTCAGGCCGCCAGCGTGCACAATCACGCGGCCATCGGTGTCCGCCAGCCGCAGCCACGACAGGAACGACTTCTTCGCGGGCGCAGGTGCGTGGCGCTGCTCGTCCACGTAGCACGCGTGCAGCAGGTGCACCGTGCCACCGCCGGAGCCCAGCGACTTGTCCTCCGGGTCGCACCCGCAGAACAGCCTAGGCACCGCCACGCCGCCCTTCGCACCGTGCTCCCCCAAAGAAAGCGCACCCGCGTCCGCCAGCAGCCTCCTCGCCCCCTCGTACTCCGCCAGGGTGCGGGGGAGGCTGAACAGAAAGCTCACGTTCATCGTGGCACAAGGCTCTGTGGCTGTGTGTGTGTCTGTGTGTGTGTGTGTGTGTTTCGGTGACTAGCACGGAAACTCCACGCTTGGGGTGCGGAGCAGGCTGGGAAGGCGCTTCTGTGTCATGTACAGTACCCACTGAGCCGGCCACTGGGGCTCAGGCGCTGCGTTGTACGGCGGCCTTCCGTCTCGTCGCTCCGTGTCTGTCTGTAAGAGGGGAGAGAAGGAGAGGAGAGGAGGAGGGGAGAGTGGGGCACACCGGCCATTGAGCTGGTGAGCATAGCGGCCGCCGTCGATCCGAGTTCTGGGGCGGTGTGTGCGCGTGTGATCAAGCCGCAGACACCCGAAAGTCGCACCGGCAGGCATGGAAGGCGTCGCTTGTTACAAGGGCGTGCACACCTGTCTATGGCTGTGGTTTTGCACGGATGCGAGTGCCATGCGGCCCCCCGCCCGCCCTCCCAGCTTCCTGGCGCACGGAGTGAAGGCCGTGAAGAGGGCTGGCGTGCCCCCGGGAACTTACCCCGAAGGCACGGATAGGTCCAAGTGGCGGGAAGAAGGGGGGAGGAGGCGATGAGGTGACGGGGGTGCCTTGCTAAAGTGAATGGGAGAGGGAAGCAGCACACGGACAAGTGGAGTCGCGATACAGCGTCCACGGGGAGGCAAAGAAAATGACCGCGTCCTCTCGGCCACGTCGGGCCGATGTGTCCAGAGACGACACATAACAGGATGCGTTGGAGGAGTGGGCGAAGAGCCACACGGAAATCGTATGAGGCACACGCCTATTAAGGCGTCCACAAGGACACTAAGCATGCACACGCGTACTTGTACATGGATAAGCCAAAATCGTACTGTTCTCATGTATTCCTTACGAATTCGTTTTCCGCCGAGGCCGGCGCACACACACACGCACGCGCGCACGCCTCGGCTCGGGAGATGGAGGAGAGGCGGAGAGACAGTCCGTCCTCAGCAGGCACAGGGCATGGGACGCCCTCGCCATCACGCGCAACGGAACCCCTAAAAAGATGAGGTAACGCAAAGATGGACTGACAGGCAAAATGCCGTGACGACGACCCCCTCTCTTCTCCCCCGGTGGCGACAATAACGAAACACACGCAGGCGCGTAAAGCGAATTGCCAAACTCGTTTTCCTCCTCGGCGTGTCCGCTCGCCCACGAGCCGGTCAACCCACTCTGCACGCATGCAGACACAGCCCACTCGAGTCTGCTGCACAACGGCTGTGCCAAGGGAGCCGAGCCAGCCAGCACCGGCTGGCGCCACTCAGCCCACCGCCATGTCACTGCATGCAGCGCAGGCCAGGTCCACGATCGCGCTCAGCACCACCGCAGCGCGGCCACGGCGCAAAAACAGCAGGCGGGTGCCTCAACTCACTCCATCGTCGGCAAGAGCCGTGGTGAGCGGGTGCAAACACCGTCACAGCCGCGTGTCTCTTCCGCACGCCGCCAGCCCAGCCCAGCCCGCCGACACACCAAGAGTCCGGCCAGTCGTACCAGACAGCAGGCTGCCGGCTGCCGCGGCTTCCCCCACACCGGGTGCGTGCGGCACCCTGACGCCACGCTGAGGTGGCCCACATCATTAAAGACGCGAGTAAGAATCGAAGAAAGGTGCGAAGGGATGCCTCTACGAGAACCCCACACCTCCGCTTACAAGACATCTGGACAAGGCGGTACATCGGCAACTGGGGAGGAGGTAGCCAAAGCCGCTAAGGCTGCCCACCTATGAGGCTCAACGAAAGCGGGTCCGCGGAACTCACAGGTACAGCATGGCATCCCCAGTGGTGCCACTGGAGATACGCTCCCCAAAGTAGAAGAAGTGGTCCCGCATATCAACCTTGGTGGTGTGCGCGATGCATGTCGGGTCGTCACTATCCACGCTGTCCTCGCACACGCGGCAGTTTGTGCCGTCAGCAGCGGCGCAGTAAACCTCATATGGGACGTGCTGAAAGGCCGCACTGCCGCCGGAAAGCATCCGGGGCACGGGATCGTGCCGACTTGTGATTCGGAAATGGGAGCCACGCGAGAGCATGCCGGCTGCCCACACCGCAAAGGCTCGGTTGCCCACGCGGGGCATGCCGAACGTGTAGAGCGACACAATCGGCCTTGACACAAAGAACACGCGATTCACATGCGCCTGGACGTCTATCGCTGCCACCTGCGCCACTGCCGCACCAAAGGAGTGGCCCGTCACCAGAACATTGTAGCCGGGATGCACCTTCAAGCTACGCACAACTGCAGCGCGGATGCTACGGCGGATGGCCAAGTAGCTTTTTTGGAAGCCGGCGTGCACCCGGCACTCCAGGCCGCAGCCGGATCTGATATCGTACAGGACGGGCTCCGCAGGCCGGCGCATAAGCTTTTCCTGCTGCGTCGCAGAGCCACGAAGCGCCACGACCACCTGTGCGCTGCCGTCGTCGACACCCACGTAGGCAAGCAGACCGTGCACGTCGTCGCCCTTCACAATCGATGTCACCTTGAAGGACGGGTTTGCGTTGCAGCTGCCCCCACACTCCCAGCTCGCGACGGCATTGGCGTCGGCGTACGTGACGTTTGCGTAATGCAGGGATCGTCTCGCGTCGGCTGGCGAGTACTCTCGCGACAGGACGACGGCGCGTGCACACCCGCACAGGAGAAGCAGAGCCGCCACGACAACGATGCCGCTGCAGGATGAGGACGACATGAGTCAACAAGTAAAGGACACGGGTGGAAGCGTGGCGGCGTAGAGGGCAGACACGCCAACGTGTAAAAACATGTGTGCGCGCACCTTACCTTGAATGGGAAAATGGGTGTCAGGGAAAGGGGGGAAGGAGAGGGGATGTTGGCCAGTGCAGAGAAGAACGCGTGCACATGGGACTTGAAGTAGGGGGAAGGGGACAGGCGTGAGGTGAGATGGGGCGCGGCGCAGAGACGTAACCACGCCACGCTGCAGTCGTGGCAACAGCAAAGACGGGCGCGCAGCACACCCGCCAAGACGCACCACTGTCGTGAGGATGAAGAGGCAAGGCCTAAAAGGCGCCAAAAGAAAGGAGAGGCGACGTCCGCCGATGATCAGTCATCGCTCGCTCGCGGGGTAGTGAAAGATTCGAGCAACGCTTCTAGTGGCGATACAGCCCTCCGTCAAGCACACTGAGGCACACACACACACATACACCTTCCTCACATCGCGGTGATAGGTGGCGGCAGGGCGAGGCGAAGCGGTGCAGCGCAAAGTGGAGCCCATAAACCCGAACGTGGCAGTGCAGTTATTCCGTTAGGGTTCGTGCGGTACCGCCTCCTGGCGGCTCGGTGATTGTGCGTGGGCGCGTCGATTGCGAGTCTCATCTTCGGCGGAGAGCTGGTAAGTACGTGCGCGCGCACGAACGCCTATCTTTGTGTACCAAAGAACGACTTCACGTGTGCACTGGCGCTCCATCCGCGCCCCTCCCCCCTCCCCCTATGGCCTTCCAAGATTACGGGCACGCCTCTGTTGAAAAGGAAAGAAGCCTACGCAGTGCCGGACTGCGCGTCCTCCCTCGCCCGCAGTGCCTCACTCACGCCGTGAAGAAGAGTACGAGCAGCAGCATCACGATAGCCACCCCAAAGTCCGTTGGTAAGGTGACGCTCTGCGTCTCGTGGAAGGTCTCCGTTGCTGCGTACATGTCTGCCGCCTTCGACACAAACTCGGGCACCACCGCCGCCCGGCCACCAGCGGCGCTTCTGCCGCTGGTGTTCAGGCAGCTGTACTTTGTGTGGAGAATGTGGTTGGAGAAGGCGACAGTGGCGTGCACCAGCTGTGGTGCTGCGGATGAGAGAGCGAGCCAAATCGGAAAGAGCACGACCTGCAAGGTGAGCAGCCCGCACCGCCACGCGATTACCTCCCCCGGCACCCTCTTCGCCTGGATGATGAGCAGCCAGTGGTACTGCAGCTCGCTCCTATGCCGCAGCTCCTCCAGCATCGGCTTCAGCACCTCGATGCGGGCCGGATACTGACAGAAGATTGAGAAGTAGTGAACCATGGCCAGCGTGTAGAGCGGGGTGATTGCGAGTACCTCGACAAGAGAAAAGTGCCGTGCGTGCACCTCGTCGAAGCGAGTGGGAGTGTCCTGGATGAAGGCGTTGTGGCCAGCTATCGTGTTTGCAAGGAACTCGCCACCCTTGCGAGGATACCAGCTGGCGATATGCTTCGGAAGCGCCCACCCACTGCCAATACTGCTGCTGCTACCTCTGCCAGAGGTGGAGGATGGCCGAGGGGCCATTGCGACCCCAGTGTGCTGCAGGGCCAGCGCGAGCTGGGGTGCGCAGCGCCGCCACATGATAACGCTTTTCTGATCAAACGGTAACAGCAGCTACGCTGAAGACGTGCGTGTGTTGTGCAGAGACGGCAAAGGTGGGTGGGTGATCGTGTCTCTCTCGTTGTGCGGATCGTTGAATGTCCGGTCCTTGCGGGTTCGTGTGTGGCACCCCAAGACCGTGGCGGGTAAAGATGCCAGCACGGGGGGAGGGGGAGGGGGGAGGTCAGATAGAGAGAGAGCAGTGGTGTTGAGCAGGTAGGGTGATTGAAGCACGGAGGGCGTTGGGACATGCGAGCACAAGCAGAGGTGTACACAGTCAGAAGACATGCATGGAGACGCACGCGAACACGCTCAAGCGCACGCTAGAGGTGTGGGAGAGAGGGCTGACACGTGCGTGGGATGAGGCCTAGGCGGCCAGAGCATAGCCATGAACGCACACAGCGTACAAACTCCCTCCCTCCTTCCCCCATCTCTCTCTCTCTGCCTGTCCCCTTCCTCCGGTGGTCATTCGGTTATCTTCAAGCTTGAAAAGGAGATCGACACGCCGCCTCTTCGCCACCATTTCCGATGGGCGCTCCTCGCACGTGCCCGCACGCGCTTGCTTGGCAGGTGGTTCACGCTGCCCGCCCCGTCGTGGGAAGGGAAGAGCCGGCACCTTTGCCCCTTCCCTTGCTCGCTCTCCAGGCGAGAGGATACGCATCGCAAGGGGCGCCGGCGTGCTCACGCGCTGCTCGCGCATCCGGAAAACGAAGGCGTTCGAAAAAGGAACAACGAAAAGTAGAAATCAGCCGTGCTCAAGGGACGCAGCGGCAGTCCGTCTGGCCGAAGGTGTGCTCGCAAACTCCATGTCCGTGTGTGTGTGTGTGTGTGTGAGAGGGGGGGCGGAGGGGGCACACCCAGAGCGCCGCTGCCCTCCCTCTCCCTTCATACACACACACCATCCTTCTTCCATCGCCGCCTCGCTGCTTGCCGCCATATGGCAGAAGCGCAAGACCAGAATGAGGAAGGGCGAGCGAGCGAGCAAGAGAGAGAGGGGGGGGCAACTGTTCAGGGGAGGGGCCACCACACGCCACTCAGCACACAAGCTCACATATGCACGCAGTGATACGATCTCGCTTGCGTTGAAGTGCTTAATATGGCACCATCGCCTCGTAGTCAGCCACGCGGCGGGCGAGCACCTCAACGTTCTTGGGGCGCACAATGCCGCCCATGCGGGAGCTCTTCTTCAGCGGAGCCAGCGCCTTGCCGGCCTTCTTGGCGGCGAGGTGGGCCTGGAACTGGTGCTCCTTCGCCTTGAACGCCTCCTGGCAGCGAGACTTGCGGACGTGCTCGAAGCGGACGCAGATGCGCTTGCGCAGGGTGCGCGTGCGGACCGGCTTGTTGATGATGACACCAACGCCGCGGGGGGTCACGTTCCACACAATACCGGTGCGGCCGTGGTAGTACTTGTGCGGCATGCCCTCACGCACCGCGGAGTCCGCGACGACATCGACGTAGTCGCCGACCTTGATGTTCGTCAAGATCGTCGACACGGACGGGACGCCGTGCTTGCGGAACTTCTTGGCGAAGAGGTGGCGGGTGCCAGACTTGTAGCCGTACGAGTGGACCATCTTGACTCTCGATCACAGAGGAGGAGTGGTGTTCACTGCGCGTCCCTTGACTGTAGGCGTTGGGGGCGCCGGAAGGGGGAGTGACGGATCCGAGAGTGGATGATGTTAGCAGTGCGTGCAGGAGGGCGTGAGATGGCAGAGGCGCACAAGAGAAGGGTAAGAGAGCCGCAACAGGCAAGAAAAGGGAACAGTACCGAGGGCCATCCTGCATGTGGGGCGTCGGTGTCCGTTACTGCCGCATGAAAGGCGCTGGGCAGCCGGGGGCTGAAAGGCCGCCGCGACTTCTAGGAAGGAAAACGGGGACTTTGGACACAGTTGAGCTCGCCGCGCGCAAAAAAAGAAAGAAAAGCGGCACTGCGAGCGAGAGGGTGGGTGGGTGGTGCAAGGCAGCTGACGGACAGCGCCACACACACACGCACGTCCTCCGAGCACGAGGCGGCTTGTTGCTTTTTAAAGCTAGTTGCTGATGCCCCGACCTTCTCGACTCCACTGGACGCATCCATGACGTTGCTATTCCTTCTGCCACACGCCTATGCCAGCCATACGAAGGCACGGCGGAGCTCCAGCGCTGCGTGCTCCCCCGTCGCTCCCATCCGCGGCGAGTCTCGCCGCCGCCGCCCAAGGCGCGTTTTGGACGTTTTCTTTCCTTGTTTCTTCGCGCCTTCGCATGCCTTTACGTGCGTGTGGGGCTGCGCAGTAGATGCGGCGCGCATGCGGAGCGCATGCCTGGTCCGTCAAGAGTCGACAATGAATAAACAAACGCCGAGGAGAACACGAGGAGCCGCCGGGGGAAGAAGGAGAAGCACACTCAGGGGGTGGGGGCAAGAGAAAGACGGAGGAGACACATATATATATATATATTCATTTGCTCACACACGCCATCGGCGACCATGCGGCTAGATAGGCGCATGTGTGCAGAAATAATGCGAGGAAGAGGGAAAGGGGAGCCATGTAGGGAAAGGGGAGAGGTCCTACAACACCAAACAAAAATCACGCAGACGGGCGGACGGGCCAGGCACAACAAGAGGTCACCACACCTACCCCACCTCCACAGATACGCACGAGCGCGCATACAGGTCCAGGCGCCGCTAAGAATGGGAGCCACAGACGGCAAACAACGACGCGAACAAATCACAAAAACAATTTAAAAAACATAAGCCGAATGAGAAGCACAGAGACACAGAGACACAGAGACACACAGGCACACAGGCACAAGCGCCAGACATGCGTGTGTGCGCATGTGTACAGTACAGCAGAGCGAAACCAGAAGAGTACAAGTGAGAGCAGTAGCTTCTCAGGCTTCCTTTTCTCCGTTCCGTCCCTTGGACAGGCCTCTCTCGCCGTGCTGTAGAATAAGTGCTGCAGTCTGTTACTCTATTTTCTTTTGGTGGTGGTGCGTGTGTGCGCGTGTCCCCTCCTCCTCCGCACACGTCTGCGTGTATGCCAAACAAAATTCAGCACTGAGCAACATGGCCCAGACGCCTCAGCAGCGGCAGCAGCGGGGGAGGGGGAGGGGACGGAAGGCAAGAGAGAGGAAAACCAAAATGCAAAGAGGCAAAAGAAATCAAAGAAACCGAGTCTCTCGGGAGAGTGAGAGGGGTGCGGTGGGGTCACGACGCGCACCGACACTTCACACACTTACACACGCGCACACGCGCAGGAGGGTGGGAGGGGAGGGAGAGAGACGTAAGGATCGAACAAAAGAGAAGAGGGGGGCACCCAAAGCGGGTGCAAGAGACTGTGGTGTGTTGCCGCCTCCCACACGGACATGACCATTAAAAGAGCGGCAGCCATGTCCAAGATGAGGGCGGCTGACACGTCTGTGGCGGGAAGACGGACGAGAGGCGCAGCCAGCAACAAGACAACAAAAAAAAATGTTGGCCAACAGAAGAGCACAAGAGGAACCGAAGAAACGCGACGCCCCCGAAAACGTAAGCACGAGAACACGCGCGTACAAGAGCACCAAAACCCAGAGACAAAACTGTAAGCAACAAGTTAATCTACGCGGTCGCTCGCCTTTTCTTTCATCGCGGATCATCTGCTTTCTCTTGTGTGGGTGTGGGTGTGGGTGTAGGTGTGGGTGTGTGTCCACTTGATTCGCTTCGTCTTCCGCCTGCGCACGCCGCCAACGCTACACAGCTTCACGCACACACGAAGAGAGAGAGACAACACCACGCACAGGTCGTATACCCTTCAACGAAGTGGTACACTTCTTCCGATGAACCAACCAGCCCGAGCCCTTGCCATCACGCATCGGTCTCCCCCCGTCCCTCGAACTTATTCGGCCCATGAAGAGTGTTTTCATGATGAGGTCAAGAGAGGTAGGCGAGCGGCGCGGTGGCCGTGTTGGGAGCAGCGAAACGAGCGTCAGGAAACGACGAGTCCCGTGTGTCTCCCGCTGTCGCTGTCGCTGTCGCTGTCGCTGTCGCTGTCGCTGTCGCTGTCTCCCCTTTCAAGCGAGAGACACGTCCATGAGCAACAGCGAGAAGAGCGAAACACGAGAACGGACTTGCCATGAAGGCGGCACCAAACACAGGGCACAGTGGACACACACACACACACATAAGGATAAGAGAGGGGGGGGGGCAGCCGACAGAAAAAATATATATATACAACGAAAATATATACACGTATACATATATTTATATGCGTATACAACAGCTGTACACGTATATGCGCCTAAATGCAGGTATTATAACTCTCTACACGAACCAGATGTGTATGCTTTTATATATATATACACACATTTATATGCACACGCACACATATATATACACATATACATATATATATATATATATTTATGTACTTCGATACATTTAAGATAGATATTAGTACTTCAACGAGGAAATCAAGGAAATCCGATACCGAGCCGAGCGAGGAAGCGCAGCAGGGAACACATGCACGCGAGTGCACCGTGTCCGAGGCGCAGACACTAACAATGATGAAACAACTACACAAGCGTCAGCCAAAGGAGAGCACGTGAATGCGCACAAGGTGTGCATCCTCCCTTCACACACACATACACACATGCTTACCTGCATGGCTCTAGCTGCAGACCTCCAGAAACATAGCAATCAAGAAGCCGAACGCCGCTACACAGAGCAGAATAAACCCCTCCACGAGGGTGTAGCCCTGGTGGCGCAGGGCCACCACCCGCGTCGCCTCGTCGTTCACGCAGGTGTCCGCGCAGAAGACGAAGACCACGGTCGCGACTGACACGGCGAAGCAGGCAAATGTCACCAAGCTGAGGATCATGATGAAGCAGCAGATGGTGACCTTCTTGCGTGCGTAGATGTGTGCCGCGGCCAGGAGGCAGATGATGCCGCCCACGCCGCACGCAGCCACGTGGAGAGCGGCACCGGTCATCGCAGCGGCCTTGAACCCATCGCACTTGCTGTTGCGGTGGTATGTGCGGTAGTAGTGGTCGGTCAGCCCGTCTCTGTAGTGGATCTCTTCGTACCACAAGTACACCTTCTTCTCCAAGGAATGGCTGTCAATCACGAGCCCCTTCTTGCGCATAAGCGGGAACAGCGTCGCGCCCACGCCGCATGCCACAAGCAAGATCGCAAAGATCAGCACGACAATACGCGTGAGCAGCATGGCGGGAGGTCGTTTATGTGTCTGACAGACTGTACCGATGTATCTGGAATATGCGTCTCGTGATTGTGCACCGACACGAAGGATGAGGTGGTGGCTGCCGCTACGTTTCGTTCGTCCGTGTTGTCCTTCACCGCTTGTCGGTCGGGTATCCTTATCCTCGTCGCCGTGCGCAGCGAAGCCGCGAATGGGCGTCTGCCGTGTGGGCGGTGGATGCGCAACGATGTGAGGACAAGAGGAGCGAGACGGCGAACGAAAATCCAAAATTAAAAGAGAGGGAGAGAGATGTGGGCGGCGCGGCGGTGGTGGAAGGGAACGAGTGAGAAGAGGCTGCACGGAGTGGCGGAGCAGCTGTGGCAGACGCGGAAGCGAGGGGGATGCGTGAGGCGCGGGACGGCGGGGAGGAAGAGAGTGAGAGGTACGATGCGGGGTTGGGGGTTGGGGGGGAGTGAGGCGCATGGCGTGATCGCCACCGTGAACGTCTTCGCCCTCGAGACAGCCAGCGAGAGAGATAGACCAGAAGCGTCAGTGGTGTGGTGGAGCGGACGCGGCGTGAATGAGCGTCGCGCATGAAACGGACCGGCACAAGGGCCCCCGCACCGTTTTCCTGTGCGTGTCTGTTCTGTTCTGTCCCTGTTCCCTTCGCTGGTCCTACAACAAAAGCAAGCCGTGCGTGACTGAAAGATATGATGGCACACGCACAGTGAGCAAGCTGTCATCAGCAGTCCTTCCGCTCCCCTCACACCCTACCTCAGCCTCCCTCCTCCTCTTGCTCGTTGGGAGTGCAAGGGGGACGCCGCAGAAGCCTACAGTGAAAAGAGAAGAGATGCGATAGCAGCGCGGCGGCAGCGGCGTCGCACCAATACGGCACGGATCAGGGGCCTCGACAGTGACACGAGACCGTGCAAGAAAACTGTGCAAGCATACGAAAACCTAGGACGACGGCGCCACGGTAGTATAGTAGCGCGGCTGACCGACGAAACTATAAAAGCAAACAAAGCAGTCACCTCGCCGCAAGGCGGACGGAGGTGCGAGATCTGCGTCTCACCAAACCAAGCAGATACTAAAGCAGTGAGGAGAGCAGAAGAAAAAGCGGCGGGCCTGCACGCAGAGAGCTGATCCGCTGGCTCGCCGGCAACAGCCTCTGGAGGAACCCGTGTAGACGGGCAACAACCTAGCAGACGGCGCACTCCCTACCCACATAGCAGAGAAGAAAAAAGCACGCACCAGTCGACCTTTGCGTCGCAGGTGCTGTCCCTGCAGAGCCTCTGCATCCCTCGAACAGTCCGGAGAGACCAACGGGGGGGGGGACGGTCTTCCGTGAGCCGTCGTCCTTCCGGATTTGCCTACGTGCGCGTGCGCGCGCGTCTCTGGGGTCGCTGCACTGGCGCCTCTGCCGGCCGCCACCCCCTCAGCAGCGCCGCGCGCCGCTGCACGCCGTGCGCGCAACAGCCCCCCAGCACGCCCCTAGGACCGACTGATCTGGAGGCCGGACGCCGACACGCTCATCTCCACGAAGCGGGCATTGCCGTTCGGCGGGTTCGCCGTCAGCAGCTCGCGGATCCGGCGAGCGCACGCCTCGTCCTTCGCGCACATGTACATGTAGCCGCCGCCGCCAGCGCCGGGCAGCGTCACACCCCACACGTACGGCTCCACAACGTCCACGATCGACTGCACGGCAGGGTTGCACACGCCGTCGTCCAGCCGCTTCTTCTGCTCCCACGTGCGCTGCACAAGCCGCGCGTAGCCCTTGTAGTTGCCCGTCGTCATCGCGTCGTACATCGCGGCAGTCGTCGGCCCACCCATCTCACGCAGCAGCTGCAGTGTCGCGCCACGGTTCAGAAAGACGTCGCGCACAATCTCGCCAAGAATGCCCTTTGCCATGCGAGTGATGCCCGTGTAGTACAGCAGGTGGCACGCGGCGAACCTCGGGTCCGTGTACACGCTGTCCGGCATCCAGCGCACCGTCGGCAGGCACGGCAGCCCAGGCACGCACTGCACAAGCTTCAGGCCCTCGAACAGGCCGCCGTACTGATCCTGCCACCCGCCACCAGCGGTCAGCATCTGCTCAATCAGCAGCACGCGGCGGCACACATCGTGGTTGTCCCACGGCAGCTTGCAGAACTCCGCCAGTGACCGCAGCACGGTGCCGGCAACGATGGAGCTCGTGCCCAGCCCAGACCCCGTCGGGATCGCCACAAACAGCGAGATCTCCAGCCCGTGGCCGCCAAACCGCGCCGCCAGCTGCTCCCGCAGCGTCGCGTACTCCGTCGCGCAGAACTCCGGCAGGAACCCGCACAGCGCAAGCGCGGCCTTCGGGATCGAGAACGGGTTCTGCATCGTCGCGTACGTGCGGATCTCGTCGAAGCTCGAGACGCTCAGCTGCTCGCCGGAGTCGATCGAGCGCATGACGATCATCGGGTCCTCGCGCACGCGCACGTACACCTGCACCGGCGGCTGCCCGTTCAGCTCCACGGCAACGTTGATCACGCTGCCGCCGCTCAGGATCGTGTACGGCGGCGTATCCGTCCATGCCCCCGCCACGTCGATCCGGATGGGGCAGCGGCCCCAGATGATTTGGTCAAGGTGCACGCCCATCTCCGGGTCGTGGCGCTCATCGGGAAAGGAGTCCATGATGGCCGCGCGTAGCTCCGCGAGCGCGGCGGCATCGTGCACAGCCGCCAGCGAGCGGGCCTCCTCCACGCTCGGCGCACGCAGCAGCGCGAGGCGCCGCGCCTTCTCCGGCGCAGACACCGGCGGCTCCGCAGTATCCATCGCCTCCAGCGCCAGCTCCATCAGGCGGCTCGCAAACGCGTGGTAGTGCGCCACCACGATGCGCCCAGGCACGGTGCACAGCGGCGCACCCCTGCCGCCACCGCTCACGCTGCCCTCGTCCGCGAACATCCGCGCCAAGCTGGCCGCAGTGGCGGCCGCGCCCTTCGCGAACGGCGCCGCCTCGCGCGACAGCGCTCCCGCACTCCCAGCTGCGTCCACGCCGCAACACCACCCCGTCAGCCCGCTGCGCCACGGCAGCGGCACGCCCAGCTCCACGACGCGCTGGGCCACGCGGTTCAGGTCCAGCAGGAAGAACTGCTGCTGCAGCAGCGCAATCATCGGGCCCGACAGCACCGGCGACCGCGCGCACGGCGCCGCGGGGTCAGCAGCCACAAGCGCAAGCATCAGCGTCAGCATGCGCCGCTCGTAGTACTCGCGGTTGCGCAGCATCGCAGGCACGTCCGTCAGCCGCAGCAGGTCCATCGCAGACACGCGCGGCTGCGTCCGCCACACAGCCTGCCCAGCGGCAAGCCGCGCAGCGTCCACGCCAGCGCACCCGCCGGTCGCAGCCTCCAGCGGCAGCGTCGCAACGTACAGGAAGTCGCCAAGCTGCTGCTCCGTCGCGCACACCGGGAACAGCGCAGCCTCGTACATGTCCAGCGGCGGCGCAGCACCGCCGCCCGCAGCACGCGCAGCGGGGTACAGCTCCGCCACGCTGAACCCGCGGCTCGACAGCCAGTCGTGCAGGCGCACGCCCATGTACATCGTCGCGCCGCTGCGCACGTCGCCGCGGAACGCGTCGTCCATGTGGTACGCCCGCGCAGCGTGCGGCGCGGTACCGGCACCACAGCCGCCAAGCGCGGCGGGCAGCACAGGCACAACGCTCACGCACGCGCCGGGCGGCAGCGCAAGCGCCCAGTCGTTGCGCGGGATCCCCGTCAGGATGTGCTGGTCCCGCAGCGCCCACCGCGCGCCCACCCAGCTGCTCTCCACCCACAGGTGCCGCACAGGCGACAGCGGCGCACCAGCCGGCGCATCCGCAGCAGCGGCCGCAGCCGACCCGTCCAGCGGCGCAAGCACCACG
The DNA here is from genome assembly GCF_000234665.1 of Leishmania mexicana MHOM/GT/2001/U1103. Lineage (NCBI taxonomy): Eukaryota > Euglenozoa > Kinetoplastea > Trypanosomatida > Trypanosomatidae > Leishmania > Leishmania mexicana. Next base: position 164,579 of record NC_018320.1, read on the forward strand.
GAGTTCTGCACAATCACAGACGACGGCGTCGCCAGCAGCGGCATCGCGTCGCCAGCAGCAAAGTCCAGCTCCTCCGCCGCGCAGCCCGCAGGCGCATCCGCTGCCGCAGCACGCAGCCCCGCCTCCTCCCCGCCGCCGCGCTCGGGCGCAAGCACGCCGTCGAACGGCGCGCCCCACCACCACGACGGCGCCGCCGCCTCGCGCCTCTGCAGCGCCGCCGCCGCCGAGATCAGCTGCCGGTTCGTCCCGTAGTGCAGGAACTCAGCGTCGCGCAGCTCCACAACGCTCGCCTTCAGCCCCGCGATCTCCGGGTCCGCGCTCGGCGCGTGGCTGCCCAGCGCAGAGCCGAACTCCGAGTACAGGTCGTACGCGGTGCGCACCGCCGTGCAGCGGTGCCCGTCGCGCCCGCCGCCCGTCGCGTCCTCCGCGTCCAGCGCTCCGCCCAGACACTTGCGAGCCAGCACCTCCACCGCGCGGTCGCTCAGCATCCACATCCCCACGTCCAGCAGAAACGAGTGCCTGCCCCCCGCCACGCGCCGGCGCACCTCAGCCAGCGACGGCTTCTGCAGCATGTAGTCCAGGTCCAGTGGCCTCTCGCGCGCAGTGAAGAGCACGCCGTGGCTCGGCAAGACGTGCGCGTCGGCGCGAATGCCAAAGCACAGCACGTCGCTCTCCGCGAACGGCGCAAGCGACGGCAGCGCACCCCTCGCATCCACGCACACGTCACCGCACGCAATCAGCGTGCGCAGGTGCGCCGGCGCCGTCGCCACCATCTCCCGGTACATCGGCACCTGCGTCGAGAGCAGCGTGCGAGACAGCTGGCTGCCACGGTGCCACCGGCACGGCGGCAGCGGCAGCAGCGCCTTGCCCACCGCCGCGTACGCCGGCAGGCGGCGGCTCAGGCCGCCAGCGTGCACAATCACGCGGCCATCGGTGTCCGCCAGCCGCAGCCACGACAGGAACGACTTCTTCGCGGGCGCAGGTGCGTGGCGCTGCTCGTCCACGTAGCACGCGTGCAGCAGGTGCACCGTGCCACCGCCGGAGCCCAGCGGCTTGTCCTCCGGGTCGCACCCGCAGAACAGCCTAGGCACCGCCACGCCGCCCTTCGCACCGTGCTCCCCCAAAGAAAGCGCACCCGCGTCCGCCAGCAGCCTCCTCGCCCCCTCGTACTCCGCCAGGGTGCGGGGGAGGCTGAACAGAAAGCTCACGTTCATCGTGGCACAAGGCTCTGTGGCTGTGTGTGTGTCTGTGTGTGTCCCTGTCTGCGAGGGGGAGGCGAGGGCGAGTTCGGAGCTGAGAAAAGAATAGGGAAGCCCCCGGAGACGCTGAAAGGCGAACGCGGTGCAGGGTGAATGTCGTGGCCGCGACCAAGTGATACGGAGGAGAGGACAGACACGGGATGCACGCACACGCCCTCCCAACCGCCACGGGAGGGGTCGACGAGTCGGCGGGCGGCAAGGCACGAGGTGAGGAGGGGTGCCGGCGAGGACGGAGAAGGTGCGAGGAGGATGCAAGCAAAGCGCAGGAGGTGAAGTGGGTAGGCCAAGATGGTGAGCGGAAGACGGCGAAGGCGGCGAGTAAGCCGAGCAGCACCCACAACACAAGAGTGAGCGAAGTCTGATGCTGGCGCTGTGCAGCGCCTTCGAAAGGTGCCCAGGGAAGGGGGGAACACCGAAAAACAGGCAAAGTAAAGGCGCACCCGGCCACGTCGCCGCCAGCCAAGGGCAAGTAACGCGCGTCTGAAGGCGTTTCTCGTCGTCTTATGTGTTATGTGTTTCACTGTGTGCCGCGCACACGGCGAGGTCACACGCCACACCCCACACCGCCACCCCACCCCCTACGCACACACACACGCACACCTCCGGCCCCTCCCTTGCCACAGGTCCCCACCCCACCCCCACCGCCTGGTGCGAAGCAGCCGCAGGCACACGCAGCACAGCAGTGCGCCGACTCGGTCATCAGGGAGCACGGCCCCCGCCTCAAGCTCTACGCACCAAACAGCCGTCTCGCCCGCCGCTCCGACGCCACGCAGGCCAGGACCTGGCCGCCGGCATCCGTGGCGATGCGTCGCTCTGACCTCGCCATGTCGCAGGTGCTTGGGCCCGTCACCGCCAGAGTTGGCTCGGCGTTCGGCAGGGATAGGGGGAGATCCCCTGGCGTCCTGGCACACGGAGTGGGGGGGGGGGGGGCGCTGGGCGCTGAGACGGCGCGCGTGGAGGTGACCCCCTCCCGTCAGCATCGCTGTGGAAGAACAAGCCAAGACAGAAAATTCAGAGGGGAGGAGAAGAGGAGGCGATGAAGGTTGAAGGGCAACGCACGTGTGCCACCGCGTGTCAGGGGGCCCGGTTGCCCAGTGTCCGATGCGCCGCGACGGGCTGTGGACGGGGGAAGGGGGGGGGGCATGGTATCAACTCCCGATGTCATTGCTGGAGACGTGGCGGGTTAGTAGGGAAGTGACCGCAAAGGCGAATTCGGCGAAGAGCCGCTACCAAAGAGACTTCCGCCCACCGCATGCGCCCACGGCCACACGGACATTGGAGGGTGGCGCTCGCCGCCCTTGTAGCTGCCGCACATGAACGGCTTCATGCACACGTGAAGAGGCGCTGATACACCGACGCGCATGGACGAGTTAGACGACCGCCGTCTCCCCACCCGCAGGCCGGTAGAGGAGGGGAAGGGGAGGTGGACGCGCTTGCTCGAAGGCAATAAAAGAAAGCAACCAAATCTACGCAACACGCATGCAGAGAGATAGAGGGGGGAGGGCGGGGGAGGAATGGGAAGGAAATGGACGACGGCTCTGGACACCGTCACAACCATGGCAGCGTGGAGGACGGGTCCCCGACCCCCTCTCCACACACACACACATGCCTCCCCCTCCCCTCTTCTCCACGGGCAACCACAGAGAAACAGACGAGATGGGAGTGTGGTGAGGAACCCGGAAGGGAAAAGTGAAGAAGCGGGGGGGCCATCATGAGCGAAAAAGGTACCGTGAAAGGGAGAAGGAATACAAGCGAACCACACAGCAACCTTCCCCACCACCACCACCCCATGGCCTAAGTGGACGTGGACAGCGCAACGCTGATCTCGGTGGAGAGGGAGAGGGAGAGGGAGGGGGGGGGGGTGGCAGGCTGGTTAGGGATGGGAAAGAAAGACACGGAAAGTGAGGAGGAAGGAAAACGCAAGGAACACGTAACACAAAACAATAGAATGGTGTGTGGTGAGGAATCTTCAGGCGCGTAAGGTCGCGTGAAGCCTGAACAATGAAAAAGGGGGAGAGGGAGGGAGGGCACGAAGAAGAGAGAATGATGTCCCAACGATATGCATCATGAACACAAAACCATGTTCCCATCGCGTGCTCCCCCCCCGTGCCGAGTTGTCTGTTTTCCGTGGACGCGTGTATGAGTCTGTGGTGCCCCTCTCCCCTCGCGCCCTCGATAAAACCACTCGCATGAGTAGGCGGGCGTCCGTGTGTCCCCGTCCCTCCCTTTCGTTTTTCGCTTTCCGTCACCCCAAGGAGGAGGCGGGGGGGACTTCCTGTCGCGATATCCAAGAGAGGGGAGTGGGGGTGGGGTGGGGTGGGGTGACAGTGACTCGATGCCGCGAGATCGGCAACACAAGAAAGCGGCGCGAGGAGACATAGTTCGCTGCGGCGTGTGCGTGTGAACGGTGGGGAGGAGGAGGAGGAGGGGGGGAGTGCCGTGACGCACACATCCCGGCATCACACCGTTTTCTATCGATGTTCGATTATCGGTGCGCCCATCAGTCGCGTCGCCCAACGTTACCAACGAAAGCAAGCAATACGTCCTGAAAAGGAAGAGCAGGCGCAAGCGAAACCGAAACAGAGGAGGAGGCGGGAGGAGAAGACAGAAGGACCTCGACGCACCGGTGAGGCCGAGGAGGCGAGCAAGCAGAAAACAAAAGAGGGGGAGGGAGAGGCGCATGCAACGCACCGTGATTCGTTGTGTGCGCTCACTTGTCCTGTCCGAATTTTGTGTAGGTGCGGGCGTGGGTGCAGTACCTGTACGCTGCTCCGGACTCACAGTATCGAGGTGGGCGTTTGGCATTTCATCCCCCCCCACTCCCTCCTCCTCCCCTTGCTTGCAAGCGCTTCACACGCAGACGACTCACCGAGGAGGGCCACCCTGGAGCTCTGCCCCCCTCGCCCGCCGCCACACGACGTGTCCCCGCCTCCCCCTCCCTCTCTGACGATGTAAAGAAGAGGAAAAATAATAAGAACAGTAAAAGAGGATGCGCATGGGCGCAGCGCGACGGGAATAAAGCGAGCTGCGTGCGCAGCGGGTAAAGGTAACGGCTCACGCGCAGAGATTCGAGAGGCTACCGTTTTCTGTCATGAGCGTGCCTTCACTCACACGCACAGAGAGAGGGAAGAGAGAGGGGAGGCAGAGACGGGCCCCGTCATATCCGGGCGCATGCCTACGCCACAGCTGCCGTTATGGCAGCAGTGCATGAGGAAAAAGGCGCAACGCGGAAGCGCTGCAAGTGAAAAAGGCAGCCGCCTGCCTGCCTGGAATCCGGGCCTCAACGCACCCGTGCACGTGCGCGCGAGGGAGGGGAGGGGGGAGGTGGTGGTAGTACGGAAAAAAGAACGTACACGGGGCGCATAGACGTCAAGAGCCACACAAAAGAAAAATGTGCCCGCGCGCGCCGCACCGTGTCGTAAGGGTGTATGGAGAAGGAGGAGGAGGAGGAGGAGACATGAGATGCAGTGATCACACACCGACCCACCCACACAAGCACACGCACACGCGTTAGCAGCTCCATCCACGACGACGCCATGACGAGAACCTCCCCCTCCTCCTCCTCCCCCCCCCCAAAAAAAAAGGATAACGGCCGAGTGCGCCTCACAGCACAAGACGAAGTGCTGAGAGAGGCAGCCGAGCGCCCCGCCCTGCCCCGCCCCCTCCTAAGGCGAGGAGAAGCGACAACTGCGCAAGAGACGGCAGCGAATTGAGCGAAAAACAAAACACGACAACGGCGGGCGGGTGGAAAATGAAGGCGTCGAGGAAGCCACAAACAACGGAAAATAAAAGGAAACCAACGGAATAGATGTATGGTCGAGTGAGCGTGCACGCGTACCGGGGGAAGGGCAGGGGGGGAGTGCACGCACGCACGCACGTCTCACCTTTTTTCGCTCACTCGTCGTCGTCGTCGTCGTCGTCGTCGTCGTCGTCCTTGCCCTCGTCACTGCAGCACAGAGTGGAGCAGCAGAGCGCAAACCCAGCGATAAAACAGAGGAGCGCGCCACCGGTTGCAACACACAGCAGGTAGAAGCCTTCCGCCAGCTTATACCCATCCGCCTTAGCTCCCAGTATCTGCGTCTTCTCGTCAGGGCAGAGCGTCGTCATGTAGGTGCACACAGTCAAGCCCAAGGTTGCGCTGCAGCAAGCCAGTGATATAAACGACATGAAGGTGCTCGTGACGGCGAGGCCGTCATTGTAGCTTGCGTTGATCCAGCACGCGGTGAGCAATGCAGACGACGCGATGAAGGCGGTCGCGGCCACGGACAGCGCGGCCATAACCGTGTAGTAGACCTGCCCCTGGAGGCACTGCAGGTGATACGAGTACGTTCGGATCATCATCACGCCATCCCCCCCTTCGATCGGCGTGGATGATTGGCGGTACCAGAAATACACGGTGTTCGTTGTGTCGTTGCCGACCACCACCTTGCGGAACACCGGGAACAAAATCGAGCACGTCACACACGCTGTGAAGAGCATGAGCAGCATGAAGACGAATACGCGGCAGCACTTCATCTTCGCTGATGTTCGGGTGGGCTGCACGGTGACACAGATCCGGGTGAGCTTCTGGTGTTTCGGTCCGTTGGGCGTGTGAAGGGGGGGGGGGGGCAGAGGTGGTTGCGCGTGCAGTGAGGAGATGAACGAAATGGAAGACCGTCGAAGGATGGCGATGGACGGAGCGGAGGCATCCTTATATAAACATGTGCGTATGTACGTGTGTGGGGAGGGGAGGGGAGAGGAGAGTGGGGAGAGGGGAGGGGAGGAGGGGGGACACAGATCGAAGCGGTGGCCGAATGCATCCCACCATGCGTGCATCGTGACCATACCGACGAACCCAAACCCCCGGAGGGGGCGACAACGGCGCGGCATGAAGGGCGCCGACGCATGTTCTTTCGTTTTCCTCCTCGGCGTGTCCGCTCGCCCACGAGCCGGTCAACCCACTCTGCACGCATGCAGACACAGCCCACTCGAGTCTGCTGCACAACGGCTGTGCCAAGGGAGCCGAGCCAGCCAGCACCGGCTGGCGCCACTCAGCCCACCGCCATGTCACTGCATGCAGCGCAGGCCAGGTCCACGATCGCGCTCAGCACCACCGCAGCGCGGCCACGGCGCAAAAACAGCAGGCGGGTGCCTCAACTCACTCCATCGTCGGCAAGAGCCGTGGTGAGCGGGTGCAAACACCGTCACAGCCGCGTGTCTCTTCCGCACGCCGCCAGCCCAGCCCTGCCCGCCGACACACCAAGAGTCCGGCCAGTCGTACCAGACAGCAGGCTGCCGGCTGCCGCGGCTTCCCCCATACCGGGTGCGTGCGGCACACTGACGCCACGCTGAGGTGGCCCGCATCATCACGGTCCAACGCGCTTGCACAAGGAAAAGGGCCAGCTGCGCGAAGTAGGCCGTAGAGAGTGAGAGGGAACAGCGAGGACGACACGCAACACCACAGTGAGAAGAGCGAGGTTTGGTGACGTGCAGAGGCGCGGTGTTTATTTCACAGGAGTTCGCATCGTCGTTACTCTCGGGGGCGGCGGCGATGTAGCCGCGGTAACAGTGCCCAATCCTTTTCAGAAGGAGCGCCATCAGGCAACCACCCGCGGCGGCATAGATCAGGCCAAAGCCACGTCCCCGGCAGGCCCGCACGTGGACTTCTGTGGCGAGTTCAGCACCGCGCAGATGTCCGTCACGGACACGTACACGGGCAGAGCAACGGTAACGGCGCCGCAGGCATAGGCCCCAAAGGTCAGAAAAAGCTTGATGGCGCCGAGGCAGTGGCGGTGCTCGCGTGGGGGTCCAGCACGCCATAAGCAGCACTGCGATGGCGTCCAGACAAGCCCCGGCGACGGACGGAGCCGCCTCGACAGTGAAGATGTGCTACTTGGCGCTCGCACAGTGGTGGATGATCAGCATGCCCCCCCCCACACCTCGCTGGTTGGCGTCACCGTCTCGCCGTCTCAGCAGTGCACCGCGAAGCGGGTCTTGCCAAAGTGGCACATGTGTCGTCTCGCAGCGGGGCTGCGGAACCAACTACGGAGCGCACCGCTATTCCTCAGGTGAGTGTGCTCCTGTCTGCCGAGGAGAGGGGGGCATCGGGCGTGGGTACAATTACGTCGGCTGCTGCAAGAACAACACGAAGTAATGGTGAAGAGGTGCTACGTTGAGCAGCAAAGGTGGGAGAGAAGGCGAGGGGGAGGAGGGGAGGCGGCAGATGATGCGTCCCCTGGTGAACACGAGAAAGTGGTCATGTCCTCCGATTGTGTGTGGGTGTTGGTGCTTGGGCGGGTAAGAGTGTCACTGTCGTTGACGTTTTGCGTGAGAGGGAGAAGGGCCATGAAAGAACGAGAGGAGAAGCTGCCCAGAATAGAAAAGCGCGATGGGTTATGGGCCTGTGTGCGCGTCGCGCCGTGGTGACATGTATCTGGCCATCACTTCGCGTGCAGGAATCCTGTGTTAGAGCAGCAGCAGCAGCAGCAATACTGGACAAGCAGTGCCTGCGTGCCCGGGTGTCTCGCGTCTGTCAAACTCGATGAAGCGCCTCGCAAGAGGAAAAGGGAGAGCAAGCCCTCCTCCCCTCCCCCGACCTCGGCGCTTACCTTTGCTCGCCTCGACCACCGTGCCACACATGTGCTGGTGTGCTCCCCCCCCCCCCACACACACACGTACACACGCCAAGCGGCACCATCACGCCACGGCTGATGAGCGGATTACATGCGAGGATGTCACGGTGTGCTTCTCTTTTCTCTCTTTTACGTGTGCGTGCGCAGCTATGACTCTCTTCCTCCCTCCGCCTGTCGTTCGCCGAGAGCGCGCGCGCTTGCGTTCTAACACCCGTAGAGATACACGTATATTGCTAGCTAGCTGCAGGAGGTGGGGTGAGCCGTGAGCCGGAGACGTGCGTACAGGCACGGGAGCTCTCAAACTTCATGGAGATGCCCCTTCATCGGGCTCCTGTTTCGAAGGCGAGAGGGCACATAAAAACAGTTCACACCCACACACGCACACGCGCGAGGTTCAGCGAGCCGTATCATTACACGGCTCCAGTGCACAAAAAAAAATGAAAAGGAAAGCGAAAGAACAAAGACGAGTGGCGCAGACGGTGAGCGGGCGGGTGCCCCACGGCGAAGCGCACGCACGCACGCACGCATGCGAGGTACATCCTACCCACACACACACACGCACACACACGTGTGCCTCTCGGAAATATACGCAAGCGAACAGAAATAGTCGGCCCGGCAAGAGTCGGGTATGATGGCCATGGGCAAATAAACACAACGACGATGCCATCGATTGGGGGGGGAGGGGAGGTAACGGGACGGCGGAGGATGAGGATCATGAGAAGCAGACGTGAGTGAAGGGCACGCCTGTACACATAGAGACACGCATAGCTGCCTAACTACAGCAGGCAAGAAAAAGAAAGTAGTAGCAGCCATATTCATCGTTCTCAACACCGCCGTGACGTACAGGGAGGGAGAAAGGGAAAGGGAAAGAGAGGGAAGCCGCCAGTTTGGGCACAAGCATACCAGTTTTACAAAGTACCGTGTACATATCCTCGCATCGCTGTCGTGGATGGCGATACGAGATTCTCGACGCACCTGAAAACGGCAGCGCCATCACTGTGGCGACAGTGAAGGCAGCACCTCTGGCGAAACATTAAAAAAGTGGAGGGAGGGGGGATCGTCCGTTGGCTGTGAAACCACGGAACAATCCTTTCACACAAGCGAGTAACACGCCCTATGCAGGGCGCACGCGCGCACACATGGCATCTACCATGTGTGTGGTACCCTTCGCCTCGTCATGTGCACCTTTATACGTGTCCTCTTCGCCGTCCTCGCTCGCCCGAACGCGCGCGATGTGTGCATCGCTGTGCTTTTGGATGCGCGCGAGGAAGGGAAGAAGAGTGGAGATGGGGAGGGAGGAGGGGAGGGAGTCCCCCTCTGCCGGTCTTTCAGGGGAGAGCGAGCAATGCTCTCCGCCGCTCCATTATGCAATCATGGGAGCAGGTAAAAGGAGAAGGAGCGGTGAAGGATCAGTGTGGAGAAAAAAGGGGAAATGCCGTCGCCGGTTCCGCTGTGCTGATGTGCGCATGCGCGTTGGGGCGTTCGATTTTAGAGAGAGACCCAGGTGGTGGGGGGGAGGGGGTGCAGACAAGGTAAGAGAGACAGAGAGAGGCAAAGGCAGAGACACACACAGATGATGATGAGGGAGGAGGAGGAGGCGCGTGCGCGGGGGCGTGTGTGTGTGTGTGCGGTGATGCCGCTCACCACCCCCACCCCACCATGAATCGAAGGAGAAAGCGCTGGGGCATATGTGAGCCGTGACGCATCGAGGAGAGGAGAGGAAGCAACGAAAACAAAGCAAAGTGCAGAAATAACACAAAAACGAAAGAGGAGGGGGTTAAGCAAGGCGAGGGGGAGGGGAAGGGGGGAGCGGCACATCGAACCTGTACGACGACTGTGTGGCAGTGTACTCGTGTGCGTGCCTGTGTGTGTGTATGTATGTGTGTGTACCTGCGTCACGTGGTGTATGCATGCGCGGATACATGCCTTGCAGTGAGAGCAGGTGCTGCACCGCCTCCACGCTTCCTCCCTATGAAGTGGCAGAAGAAGTTACGCTTATGTTGCTGCTCTTCATGAGCTGTGAGTGGCGCTCATGGATACGGGCCGCCATTCTGGAGATTGCTGGTGTCGTTCTTTGTGTCGCATGCCCGCCCACTGCGCACCGGCCTCGATCGGCAGTCACAGCAGAGGCAAAGCGCCTGCATGACGACCAGTAAAAGGAAGCCGCCAACGGCGATGCACAGGAGGAAGAAGCCCTCCCCAAGACGGTAGCCATTCGTCCGCGGGGCCTGCAGGTAGGCCATGCCTTCACTCACGCAGAAGTCCGTTTTGAAGACGAACACTGCCGCGGCCAACACCACCACTGAGAACAACATGGCGAAAATGGTCAGCAGGAGGCTGGTGACGCCGAGGCTGATGTTGTATCCGGCCATCGTCCAGCAGGCGAGCGTGAGGCATGCGACACCGGCGATTGCGGCGGCCACAACGGAGAGGATCGCCATCACAATGAAGAAGATCCTAGCCTTCTGGCAGAGGATAGCAAAACTGTAGGTGCGCAATATCAAGGTCGACGGCGGAGTCCCGGAGACGTTGATCGACTCGTTGAACCAGAAGAACACTCTGTACTTCGTAAGGACGGTTTCATTCGAATCTTTACGGTATATCGGGAGGAGTATCGCGGCGACGATGCACCCGGTGAACAACAACATGAGGAGCAGCAAGATAAGGCGACAGCAGCGCATGGCGGTGTGCGATCAAAGATCGTGGGGAAAGAGTGCCGGGTGGTAGGCAAAAAAAGGGGCGGAATTACAGGCGGAGAGGGGCCCGTAAACTGCACACGCACACACCCACGCGCACGCACACGCAGCTGTGATGGGGTGAAGAGCTCGCGAGATGATGATGTGAAAGCACGCAAAAAAAAAGAGAGAGAGAAAGGATTTCTTTTCCGAAGTTACAGCACAACTTAGGGGGAGAGGGGAGAGGGGAGAGGGGGAGAGGGGGGAGAGGGGGGAGAGTAGACAGACGCGGTGAGCAAGGGGAGAATTCGAAATATGTAAAACAAACAAAAGCTTTAAGACAAGAAAAAGAAGAGAAGGTTACTGAAGAGAACTGAAGATGGTTGGCGGTGACACGTGTGCACGCGCAACTTTCGTCGCGCACGTGTGTGTGTGTGTGTGTGTGTGTGTGTGTGTGTTGGTGTGTGTGAGTGTGTGCAGTACGCCATATGTGCCGGTTGCGGCCAGAGCAAGCGGAAGGTCGCAGAGAGAGAGAAGGGGAAACGATAAAGAGGAGGAGTCGCAGGTGGAGAAGGTTGGCAGCGCACATGCGAGAACAGCAGCAGCTGGTGTACGTGTGTGCGTGTGTGTTACAGCGCCGTAGACTTGCCTCCCGCCCCGTGTTTCTCCGCTTCATAATATTGTGCATGGTATGGCTCGTGCTCCCCTGCCGCCATGAGAGCGGTTTCAATGTCGCCCTTCTGCTACGCCGATGATTCGGTGCGTCTGCTTCCCACCTTGTGCGAGCTTGTCCTCTTCGGTCTTTCCGCCATCCACACCCTCCAAGCCGGAAAGTGAAGCAGAACAGAGGACAGCGGGCACGCACGAGGCGGTATCGAAGCACTTATGTGAGGTACGTCCATTGTGCAACGGAGGTGTGCGGAGGAGGTGGCCCCCACTCCCCCTCCCCCTCTCGCCCCGCGTCATCACAAGGGGAGGAGGAGAGGGAAGGGGGGGTTAAACAGAGGGAGAACTAAAAGCACACAGGAACGCCGCGTGTGAGGAGAGGCGGTGGCGAGACGGGGAGGGGAGGGGGGTCGCTGCAGCACCCGTCCCAACGACCCGAGTGCCGTGGTAAAGCCCACAGAACGGCAAGAGGAACGCACACAGTTGTGCTCACGTGAGTGCGCCCGGGGGCGAAGCAGCAGTCGCCGGTCAGGTCACAGAAGACGCAGCTGTGTCATCACGCACACATGCGCACTACAGTGCAAAGAACGACTGCCCCTTCAAAGAGCCGCACCAGCGCCGACATGCGCGGAGTGAAGAGCTCCGGGGGACTGCTGGTCATACATTTGTTATTGGCGGGGCGGGGAGCGTCACACGAGTGTACGGGAAGAGCACCCCAGGCAAGAATCTTGGCGATGAAGGAGGCGGGGTCGAAACTCTCCGCAGTCCGCTGTCGTGAGCGCAGGACACTGTTCACTTCTGGCTCACGCTTTGTTCGCCCATGCGGCGTAGTTTCGGTGTGCTGCCTGCGTCCTTGTCCTCGTACCACGGCAAGCAGTGCCGTCCTCCACGACTGTCCGATCAGCGCGCGGTCATGGTGTCCCCGTCCACCCCCCGGCCATCAACGACGGCACGTCAGTTGACGGCGACACTACGTGCTCGTGCCGCCGCCATTCTCCCTGGCGCGCGTCTGCCACTCCGCATGCCGTTTTGCGCTTTTATTCTTTACCGCGCTCAGCTGTCAGCTCGCCCCTCCGCACACACTCCAGTGCAGAGGCAGCGGGAGGGGTGGGAGAGGGTGACGCGGTCTCGCCCGCTGCACCAATGCCGCCGCCCACGTCACCTCGTCGGAGGCGACGCGCCCGCGCAACGCCTCGTGCAGGAGAGGCTGACCTTCGGTCGTTGCTCTTCATTCATCTGTTGCGGGGGATGGCGGCTACATGGGCGTGGCCGGCCTCTCCTCACAACACACACCCGCCCCACCCCACGCCCGCGTGCGCCGTGCGACGTTTTTTTCTTCTCTTTGGTACTCAGCTGTCGCTGACCTCGCGCAGCGCCTCCATCACACACGAGCCAGCACGTCCGTGCACGTTGTGCTCCGTCAGCAGCAGCTGGCATTCCACCTTGGCTGGCACGAAGTTGACGGCGTTGCTCGGCACACCCGAGGCAGTGCCACCACCGGCAGCGGACGCGGCGGCCGTACCGCGCCACCAGCGGCGAGCACAGAACTGCTTCGAGCTCCCGAGAATGGCGCGGCCGCGTTGCGCCAGCAAGTCAATGATCTCCTTCTTCTCCAGCTGCGTCATCACCGTGCGTGGCAAGGAGAAGTGCACAATTAGGTCTACTTCCGTGCATTGGTGCACATCACGAAGCACGCGAGGGTCTGTCAGCTGCGCATCCGTCAGGACCAGCACCTCCGCCTCTGACGCTCGGAACAGCTCCACGCTCTCCGTCACCCGCACCATCGCAGCGCGGGTGTCGTGCTCCTGATCGTGGAAAAGACGCTGGAGCTGCGTCACCACCAGTGACTGCTCGCGGCGAGCAGAGCAGACGACCACTACACGCGCACCCTGCCCACCACGGTGGGCCTCGAACGCAGCAACGCCTCTCTCGTGTGTCGCGTGGCAGCCGGTGGACGATATGTGTTCAGCAATGGTGGAGAAGAGATGAGTCACCTTGGCAGCGTCGATGTCGCTGCCGGATATGCGAGGGCGTCCTTCGCTGCCGCCGTTCGGTGGCGAAGCGGCCACCGGTACCTCCACTGGTACCGCGCACACCTGCACGTTCATCATGGCCCATATCGACGCGTCGCGCTGATCAAAGCGCACCAGCCGCTCCCCCGCGTCGGGTATGATGGTGCTATCGAGGAAGCCGCGTACCTCGTTGCCCATGCGATCGGCTGTCACCACGAACTGGCACTCCACATCCAGCGCGTTCACCAACGACAGCCACCACGAGTGGACGAAAGACTCCTTCAGCGGTGGCATGAGCACCCTCTCGAGATTAACAAACAACGCCACACGCACGTGTTCCAGCGGTGGCAGGGCGGACGCCTCCCCCTGCACCATTCCAAGCGCCATCCCCAGGGCGTGATAGGTGGTGATCAACAGCGGCACGCGCTGGCTCAGAACGTCAGACAGCTCGGCTGTGCTGTCTTCCTTAGCCGCTTGTTGCTCCTTCGCTGAGGCCGCAGGCGGCTCCTCCACTACAGCAACGGCAGAGAAGGGGGCCACCGGTGCCTCCATCGGCACAGCAGACGGCACCACAGAGTCCAGCGCAAGGGCGCGCAGCTCGTCAGCTGCCGGCGGTGCTACACTGTTATCAAGCATCATCGGCAACACTGCCTCCGCGTTAGTAGGCATCAACGGAGGCAGCCCTGCGCTTTGGCAGCCAGGAGAAGAAGTTGACGAGGCGGTCGTGGAAGACGAGGAAGACGACGATGAAACACTGCGCCGGTCCTCCCCGTGGCGGTCCCGGTGGTGGCGGCGGCTACGGTGGTGGTGATGACGGCGACTCCGGTGACGGGACAGACGCTCCTCGCTGCGGCTGCGGTGTCGGTAGCTGACGCTGCCGCTGCTGCTGTGGTGGCGGTGACGGCGGCTGCTTCTTCGATGGCTGCTGTACGCCTGCGAGTGCCGCTCCTCGTCGTCCACAGGTCGCCTGTCCTTGCCGCCGTCACCACCGTCAACCTCATCACTGCGACGGCGGTGGCGACGGTGGCTGCGATGGCCGCTCGCATCCCTCTCTCCGCGACTCTCCGCCTCCTCTCCCCGATCGCTGCGGTCGCCATGCCGGCTGCGGTGGCGATGGCGGCTGCTGGAGCGCGGCGAGCGTTTCTCGCGATGGCGCGCCCGCCTGATCTCGTCGTCTTCGCCCTCGACCTCGGCGCGCTCGCTGCGGTGGCGGCGGTGGCGATGGTGCGCGTGGGACGACCGCCTCTCGGCCCGCTCTTCGTCGGCACCGTCATCCCTGACCCCCTCATCTTCCCTGTGCCGCCTCCGTTGGAGCCTTGTATCTCCGCCGTTTGCGCGCTCCCCGGCCGAGCCTTGAGCTGTGCCTGCGGCCTCTGCAGGCAGAGGCGCATTCATCACGAGGGCCGCCAGCTCCGAAAGGCCCGGCACCGTTGCCTCTGCATGGAGCGGAGCAGACTCAGTCTGCGTGGGATCAGCTGGTAGCAGCGCCGCAGCACCGGCGGCACCAGTCGTGTCAGTGATGAAGGGGAGCGACAACGGCGGCCCGATGAAGCGCCGACCGCTGGTGACCTCGGGGAAGGTGGGCGTCACACCAACGTGGCCGAGAGCATCGCTCGAGTAGGCGCCATTGCCGCCATCCAGCACCGCCGGCTGCTGCTCAGCCGTATGCGCCTCCAGCAGTGGACGGAGCGCGACGCCATCCTTCTGAAACGTGTATGGGGCGAATGCTGCGGGTCCGAAGACAGACCCCAGCCAGTGCGCCGCGGAGAGCACCTCTGGGTAGGACGAGAGGATAATGAGTGCACGAGGAGCCGGTGCCGACGCAGGATCGGAGGCGGCAGCGGGCTCTGCCGAATCTGGGCGAGCATCTGCCGCATCCCTGTTGTCCTCCATTGCCTCCTCTGGCTTCACCTGTGCCTCGGTGGGAAAAGTGGACGCGGACCCCTCAGCCGCAGCCGGTGGTTTATCAGCAGCTGCCTCCCCTTCACCCTCCACGGGCGCTAGAGGGACGTCCGTCTCCTCAGCGGCGCCGGAGTCGGCGTTGCTGGTGAGCGCCAGAACGTTTGCGCCAGCAGCGAGCAGCGCCGCCGTGCGCTTGCCGATACCACGCGGGCCGCTCAGCAGCACATGGTCGCCAAGGAGTAGTGCCGGGAGCGCGACCTGCTGCAGTCCCCGAAAAAGAAGGCGCTCTCCCAGCGGAGTCGCCGCGGGCTCGTCCACCCTGCGCTGCGCATCGACGCAAGATGGGTGTGCCGCACCCGGTGCGCTTGGCTCTGCCGCTCCGTTGTCGTTGCCCTTGCCAGCACCAAGAACGCCGCCTTGCAGCTGGTGCTGCTGTGCGCCTCCCCAGTAGCGCATGAAAGAGCCGTCGGCGCTGGCGGCAGCGGCGTTGCTCTCCGTGTAGCTCCTCTCACCGCCATCGCGACCCCCTCGTCCTCCCCGTGCACCGTCCCGCCATCCACCACCACCGCCGCTACGCTGCTGACGAAAGCTGCTGTGTGCCGCATCTTGCAAGAAGGCGCAGAGACCGGCTTCGACGAGGGGGTGCAGCTGCGCATCACGCACCGTCAGCAGTGGTGGCACCAATGCCGACACCGGACGTGAGGCGCTGATGCTGTGCAACGTCAAGAACACGGCCAGAAACTCGCCCGAAAAGAAATAGTCGAGCAGATACGCCGGCGGCACCCAGGATGTGCGCGTCGTGAGCACAGCATCCTGCCGCGCCTCCGCCTCCGTCGCGCTGCTATCGACACCCTCACCTTCCTCGTCGCTGTCCGAGAAGCGGCTGAAGGGGGACGAAGATGGGTGCTGCTTCAGCGCATGACGCTGGGGCACGAGGCCCAGTCGGCCCTTGGCCTCGATCACCAACTCGAGCAGGGACTTCTGCGGTGGCTCGGGGTACACCTTGTCCGTGCTGGCACGCGTGAAGTGCGGAAAGGAAAAGTTCATCTGAGCTGCGCGAAACAAATCGGAGAGACGAGAGACCGAAACCCGTGAGCGCGCGCACGCCAGACGTCGCCGTCCTCCCACTCGTGTCGACGGACGTGTGCCGGGAGCCAGCACGCACTGAAAACGAGTGTGTCGCCACCAGAGCACGCTCCCCCCACACACACCCAACACACACGCAGCAAGCGAGCGAGCGAGCGAGCGAGGGGAGCGGGAGAAAACGGGGAAGAGGGCGAGAGGGCGAGGGAAAGAAAAGATGGCGAAAGCGCAACCAAAGTGGCCGCAGTGAGGGAGGGGGCACGTGTGTGTGTGTGTGTGTGTGTCGGGCAACTATGTGGCGGGGTCGCTGCAGAAATACAGGTGGTAGCGAGGCGGCGTGCTGCTGCTGCTGCTGAGTCGCGTAATGTCGCAGAGCAAGCGAAGCAGACAAACGCATGGATAGACGTGTGTGCGGGTGCACCCGCAACGAAGGAGCGAGGAAGCGAGGGAGAGCGAGAGATGGATGCGAAGTAGGGCGAGGGCAAGAAGAAAGCAAAGGGGGAGGCACATCACCGCACAAGAACAGCGCGTGCGTGCGGGCCGGGGGGAGAGTCGCAAAGCACCGCACGACAGTGCGGCCATCAACAAATGGAGGGTTGTATGACCGATTTAAAATAGAGAAGCGAAGAACAGAGGGGGAGGGGGCTGCACAGTTGGCCCGATGACTCGCTCCCAAAGCTTCGCATCGATTCTTTGCGCGCCCGTGGATGCAAGCGCAGGTAACCTTTTACTGTCGCTGCTGTTATTCGGTGGCGACTCACGTCTGTGGGGTCCACGTGACTCTCTGCGGGACCGCGCAGAGCGGGCGGCATGTGCGCTTCTAAGAATTTCCTTTTACGCCGTTCTTTATTCGGCTTTTCCCCCTCGGAGTTGCCGTGGCTTGCTGCTGCGGATGCGTGTGACGTCCGCTCTGAGGCACCTCTGTGCGCCGCCGTATTCTCGCATTGTCAACTCCCTCCCTCCCCCCTCCACCCCCTTCTTTGTTGTGCACCCCAACTCTACATAGAATACTGATGCGGTGCATGTGCGCGCCGGTAGGTCAGCAGACTACACCCACAGCGTGCTGGAAAGCACCGCAGCAGCAGCAGCACGGGGCATCTGCAAGCCGGAAGGGCTAGCCTGTGCAAGTCCAGTGAGAAGAGACCCATGGAGAGGCGACCGACGCGTGCATCAGAATGCGTGTGGGATGGCGTGAGCGAAGAAGGCAGGAAGCGTACGAGGGAGAGAAGGTTGCGCACACGCACACACACACCCCTCCCCAGACAGACGGACGGACGGACAGTGAGAGGGCGACAGAGGTATCACCATGGATGGAGAACAACGAAATACCTGAAGACGAAGGGCAGGGCAGGGAGGGGGTAGAAAGGGGGAGGAGACGCGTCTGTGTGGCGATGGCTGCGGGGGGGGGAGAGGGCTTGCTCCGCGCCTCGGCTGCACACACGTGCACCCGCTCGCCCATGCAGGCAGTCTTCATGCTACCAGACCCCAAACTCTCACGCTCACCCGCCGTCCCCATCCCCCGGACCCCTTTCGCCGACCGCTCCGACTTCTTCGACTTCCCTCTCATCCCTGCTCAGCCGCTCACTCGCTCTCTCCGCACACACCACAGCCGAAAAATCCAAACAATGCGCCGTGGCAACCGCCGTCCTACGTCCAAGGGCCTTGCGCCTTTACGACGGGGCATTTTGCTGTTTCCTGCTAATGAAAGACCCCGCTACCCGCACTCTCGTGCAGTCCGTCGCGCTGATGTACGAGCCGGCCAAATCTGCCCTCCGCCACCCTCGGTGCACGCTACACGCAGCGCCAGCCGCGGCCCCTCCCCGTCCCTCCGCCACCCGCGGCGAGAGCGGCAAAGGGGGGGGGGGCAACGTGCCGAGAGAAAGAGGACGGACAGACAGACGAGTGCACAGCAGAGATGCACACGAAAACTTGAGAAACGGAAACGGACCAACGCCGCACACGCGTGACGGGCGTGCGCCTGCGCGAGAGTGTTCGAGGGAGGAGGAGGAGGAGAGGCGGGGGCACCGCCGAACAGACAACAAATATATATTTTCCCTATGCGCCATCAACGTCACCGGTCACCCACGCGACTCGAGCTCCAACACCACCGTCATCACCAGCTGGCCCTCCTCAACGGCATGGGCGGAAGAAAAGCAGCAGTCCAGCGGAGACGGCGCATGTCTGCCGCGCCCCACCGCAGGACGGTCTCTCCCCTTACTCGGGGGAGCGCTGCAAGTTCGGGTGCGTGTCCGGGGACCGGATCAGCATGCCGTCGTCCAGCGGAGTCTGATGGCGACTGCTAACGAGCTTGAGGATCTCGTCGCTGATTCGCTCCAGCGAGCCGGTGCCGACGTGGACCTCACCACGCTCTGGGCACTCGATCATTTCGAAGAGAAGCGGTGAGTTGTCAAACGGGCCATCGTTGAAGGTGATGGCCTGCAGGATCTCCGTCGTGGCCGCGTTGTACGGCACCTTCATCATGTTCATGTCATCTAGGATCTTCAGCGCCATGCGATGCGCGTGGGCATGCTTCTCACCGCCGATGCGGAGGATATTCGCGAGGTCGTTGCAGACGGCCGTGTCGAAGGCATCCTTGACGGCGGTGCTCACAAAGTCGTCGCACTTCTTCATGTGAGCCTTCACCTTTGCCTGCTCCTCTTGCTGTTGGTCGAGGTAGCTCTGCTTGAAGGCCGACAACCCGCGCTTCAGCACGTCCTTGATATGGAAACTCGTGAGCTCGTGATGCTTGTACTCCTTGTGCATCACCCGGATGGGGTACATCGTCTCCTCGTAGAAGGTGATGAGCGACTTCACATCCGCCCAGTTTGTCTCGCGGAACTTCTTGAGGGCGCCAGGAGTGGGCTGCAGCTTGCTCGGGTCCTGCGAAAACTTGCTCGCCACCTGCTGCTCGATACTGGTGTAGTCCACTTCGTCCGTGATCGTGGCAATGAGGGGGGCAAAGCGGGTGCGGGCAAGGTCCATCTCCGTGAAGGCCACCAGCCGCGGGTTGCACACCTTCTCCAGGATAGCAACAGGAACCTTGTTCACCGCCGCCACCTCCTCCTTGGGCACAGCGTTGCCGAGCTTCTTGGCCGTGGTGGCCGGCGTCGAGTTCTGCAGCACGGCAATGCTGTGCGCGGCGCGCGTGGCCTGGATAGCCGTCACGCACGCAGCGGTGCTGCAGGCATGACGACGCAGCATGATTGCCGTGAGCGAGGCGCGTGCGTGTAAGAGGAGGTTGGAAGCACGGCAGCGGCTCGAACCGGAGAACACCACCACCACCACGAGGTCTCTCGCAGAGACAAAGTTGGGGGGCGCCAGTAATGGCCGCGTCCGTCTAAATCTCTCCCCTTCTCTGTACGCTTACTCTCCGGGCGTGCGAGCGCGAAGGCGATGGACGTCGAGCCTCCACTCCAGCAGCACGTAGCGCTCTGTGATACGCCGCGGTAACAAGCAGAAAGGAAAAATGACCGAAGAGACCGACCACGGTAAGAGATGCGCAGAAGATGTGCAAGCGACGTCGACGTTGGTGGTGATCGCCAGAGATGGGAAGAGTCTTGAAGCGGTCGTGCGATGCACAGCGACAACGGAAGGGATTTGCTGGTGTGGTAAGACGAAACGGAGAGAGAAGGACGTGCGTAGCTGATAAAAGCTGCGAGAGGGAGAGGAGGAGGGGGGCGGAGGGGTAACGTCGCGAGCACACACGTCCCCCCCCATGTGCGTGCACACATACACGCCACGGCAAGTCAAAAGCGAAACGGAGTGACACGCGGCTACAGCGGCGGCCACCACGTGTGTGCGTGTGTGTGTGTGTGTGTGTGTGTGTGTCGCCTGTGCAGCAGGGGTCCGTGTCTTGAGCGCAGAACATGTCGTCCGTTTCGTCCATTCAAGGGAGGAAAAACAACAACCTAAATGAGCAAGGGAGGCAGGCGACGCGCTCACACGCACGCGCACACACGTCAGTCGTACTCCGCTCCGCAGCGTGCGTGGATGGCCTGCTCGCCTGCACCGCATCCCACCTCTTCGTTTACGTCTACCGCCTCTTCGGCGCTGATCGAATTCTTTTCACGCCTTCCCCTCAGCGTGAGTCCGCTCCGGCTGCCGCGCACACGGCGAGGTCACACGCCACACCCCACACCGCCACCCCACCCCCTACGCACACACACACGCACACCTCCGGCCCCTCCCTTGCCACAGGCCCCCACCCCACCCCCACCGCCTGGTGCGAAGCAGCCGCAGGCACACGCAGCACAGCAGTGCGCCGACTCGGTCATCAGGGAGCACGGCCCCCGCCTCAAGCTCTACGCACCAAACAGCCGTCTCGCCCGCCGCTCCGACGCCACGCAGGCCAGGACCTGGCCGCCGGCATCCGTGGCGATGCGTCGCTCTGACCTCGCCATGTCGCAGGTGCTTGGGCCCGTCACCGCCAGAGTTGGCTCGGCGTTCGGCAGGGATAGGGGGAGATCCCCTGGCGTCCTGGCACACGGAGTGGGGGGGGGGAGTGCGCTAATCACATCAAGCAACAGAAGACGATCACGCGTGCGCGCCGAGTGAGATGCGGGTACTTAATAATCAAAGCAAGAGCAGGATATGCGGCGAAGCCCACAACATCGGAGCGCAAGACGGATCCCCACCTCTCTCGCCCTCTCCCACAGCCGAAGCAGTGCCGCTGTGTCTGTGTCCTTGCTCGTCGATTCGGTCACTGGTGCTGCGAGATGCCCGACCTCGCTCCACACATCCGTCTCACGCGTATATGGACCGAGCGCATGAGCCGAAAGCGAAGTTGGCCGTGCAAAGCAAGCAGCAAAGGCGGCGCACAGGGAGAAAGGGGCAGGAGAGGAGGAGTGAAGACACCACGACAGATGGAGAGCCCGCGTCGCACATGTGCACGCCAGCCGAGCTTGTGGTGTCTCCCTCTGCCCTCCCGCCACCGCTCGCGTGTGTACGTGGGGAAGGGTGGGTCGTAGGGCTTTTCCTTTTCAGTGCCTCCTGTTGCTCTTCCTTAGCGCGTACCCTCGGCCACTCAGTCCAGGGTCTTGACCTTGCCACGGAACTCGTCCAGCGTCTGGTAGCCCTTCTTCGCCATCACACTCAGCAACTCCGAGGTGAGCCGCTCGAAGATGGCGGGTCCCTCCTCTTGCAGCGCCGTGCCGACCTGCACCATGGAGGCGCCAGCGAGCACGTGCAGGAAGGCGTCCTCACCGGTGTACACGCCACCGCAGCCAAAGATCAGCTTTTCCGGGCAACGGCGGTAGAATGCGTTGACGTTCGCCAGTGCCGTGGGGAGGATGTAGTGGCCACCGAGGCCGCCAAAGCCCTGCTTCGGCTTGATCACCACGGACTCCGTCTCCGCGTCGATCACGAGGCCGTTACCGATGCTGTTGATGCAGGTGATGAACTGCACCTTCGGGAACTCGTTGAGGATCTCGGCGGCGGCATCAAAGTGGGCGAAGTCGAAGTACGGCGGCATCTTCACACCAAACGAGTGCGGGTAGACCTCCGAGACCGCCGTCAAGCACTGCCGCATCGCGTCGAAGTCGTAGGCCACCTGCGGCTTGCCGGGCACGTTGGGGCAGGACAGGTTCAGCTCCAGGATGACGCCCTTCTCTGTCGCCACGGCGGCAAGGCGCTTGCACATCTCAGCATTCTCCCTCACGGACAAGCCGGACATGGACAGAAAAAGCGGCTTCTTGCCGTAGTCGTGCTGCTCCGCGGCGTAGGCCATGTAGAAGTCGAGCCCGTTGTTTGGCAGGCCCATCGAGTTGATGCTGCCAAGCGGCAGGGCCCGGTAGCGCGGTGTTGGGTTGCCCTCGCGGAGAGCGGGGGTGCAGCTCTTCGAGACCAGAGAACCGCTCGCCGACTCGGTCATGGCCACGAGGTCTTCCATCGTGCTGCACATCACGCCAGCCGCGTTCATGAACGGGTTAGCAAACGTGTTGTTGAGAAGATTCACCTGAAGGCTCATGGTTGCAGCAGCGGACAGGACAGGTGTGGCAAAATAAAGGAAGAATGGGTTGCAGCACGTGGCAGGTGCGTGTTGATGCTCCCTGCACTGGTCACGCACGCTGGAGGAAAGGTATGTGTGGGTGTGGGTGTGGGTGTTGATGACGAGTCGACCTCACCTTTTTGCTGTCGTAAAGCCCTGCGAGGGATGATGGAGTGGTCGGTGATGGGGGATTTGGGCCGTAGCAGTCGTGGAGCGAAGAGAGGAGAGACACACACGCACACATGGCAGTCCAGCGAAGAACAGAGGAGGGGCGGAGAGAGTCATGAAGAATCATGCGCCGTAAGCGACCCTCACTGACAGTCTGCCCGACTCGTCGTGATGATGGACAGCGTAACAGCATGAAGACGCCGTCAGTGGATGACTGGGCTGGCCGAGGAACGACGGGAAAGCGCGCAGGGCTGCCCTAGACACCGGCCTCCACGCTTTCTAGGCCGATATGGCTGAGCCGCCGCTCAAGCCTTTTTTATTCTGCGGCAACAAGAGCACCAAGAGAGCGCGACGGATGCACGCCGGCTCAGCAGATCGTGCGCAACTCCCCGTGCCCACATGTGTGCGTGTCTGCTCCTCTGCAGTGTCAACTCGACCACCACAACGAATGCGTGGGGACAAGACGAGGTGGCTGCGTCGGTCATCAGCGCCACAAGAGAGACAGAGAGAGATCGATGGAGTTGCAAGTCGGCATCCGCGCATGCATCGATATCGCTTCGGTGTGTTCGTCCACTCACCCGTTCCGTCTTTTATGATGTTATCGTGGCTGCGTGAGCCGCGATTTACTCTGCGTGAGAGAGAATAGACGCGGGTGCGCGGGTGTGTGTGTGTGTGTGTGGAGGGGGGAGCACGCACCGGCATCACCGTCACCATCACCACACGTTCGGGAGAGGGAGGGGGTCGCTGCTAATCGGCGTCTGAGATCCATGTTGGGCAGCAGTCAAGCTACATGAACTCCAGCGCTTTCAATAGCCGCCGCCCTCCCCCCTCCGGCAACTCAAGAAAGCACGCTGAAGAGGATAGCCATGCGCATGAAGAGGCCGTAGCGCATCTGTCGGAAGTACGCCGCACGCGGGTCGTCGTCGATGTCCGTGCTGAGCTCATCCACGCGGGGCAGCGGGTGCATGACAATCATCTTCGCCTTCGCGTGTGCCAGGCGAGCCTTGTCGATCCTCAGGCTAGCTTTGGAAGCCTCAAAGGCGGCCATGGCGTCGGCGTCACCGGCAGTGGAGGCGACAAATCGCTCCTTCTGCAGGCGCGTCGCGTAGAGCACGTCGCAGTCGGCCACAACCTCGGGAGTGAGGCCACACGCCTGCTCCATCGTGATCCCGCGCTTCTGTACGTCCGTCGCGACATGCTCCAGCACCTCTGCAGGCATCTCCAGCCCAGCAGGGGCGATGAGGTACACCTTCCTCAGCGCGAAGTTGTGCGTCAGCAGCTTCAGCAGCGAATGCACCGTGCGGCCCTTCTTGAGGTCCCCGATCAGCGCAATCGTAATGCCGTCCACGGCGCCGAGCTCGGCGTGAATCGTAAGGATGTCGAGCAACGCCTGAGTCGGGTGCTCACCAGCGCCGTTGCCAGCGTTCATGATCGGGTGCGTCGCCACACTCATCGCCTGCTCCAGCGCTTCCTCCTTAACGTGGCGGAGGACGAGCACGTCACTGTACGAGTCCAGCGTGCGGACGGTGTCCTGCAGTGTCTCGCCCTTGTTCACAGATGACGTCTCCACCGTGAAGTTCACGACGCCGCCGCCCAGCCGCATCATGGCCGCGCAAAAACTCGACAGCGTGCGAGAGCTGTCCTCGAAGAACAGCGGCGTCATGACGCGACCGCGCAGGGCGTCGATAGTTTTACCTGCCTCGATGTGTGTCTTCATATCCAGTGCGAGCTGGATGAGGGCGTCAATGTCAGCGCGCGAGAACTGCGCAGCGGAGGCCACACTCTGGCCCTTGAGGGAGGCAACCGGATTGAAAGTGGACATGATCGTGGCGGCGTGAGAAAGGAAACAGAACGGCGTTCTGCGTTCGCCTCGCTACAGAGTCGATGGGTGCTCGCTCAACGGTCGCTGGATGATGAGTGCGTATATGAAAGGGTGTGCACACATACGGTGTGTGCTCTCGCTGGGTTGCCGTTGCGGTTCGCGCGGAAGCAGAGACTTACGGGCCAGAGAAGAGAGAGAGGGAGAGCAGAGGCGTGGGGACGCTCCGTGTGCATGCGTAGAGGCAATTTCGTGCATGAGTCGCCGGAGAGGCGCGAAGGGGGAGCCGATGAAGCACCAGCCGAGAGAGGAAAAAAAAAGCAGGCTGCACTGCGGCGTCACGAGGGCACCGCCGACCTTCACTGCAGTGACATGATGTACGCGCCGAGGAGCGGTGCAACATTGAAGTTCGGCACCCGCTTCGAGGCAGCCATGGACACGGCGATGAAGTTGGTGAACCGGAACGTGGTTGTTGGCACCACGGCCACTAGCAGGCGGTGCCACATGCGGCGGAAGCTGTACTCGTTCCGCCTCAGCGCACCGACTACACCCTTCTTCCCCCTCACCCTCGTCCCCGCGTTGAAACACGCCCAGGAAGACCAGCAGCAAGGGCAGGAGTGCTTCCATGACCGCCAGCCCTCGCGCGCGGCCAGAGATGTGCCGATCACGCTCTTGGTTGCGCTGCTTCATCTCCCCAGCTCCCAGCACCGCGAGTACAGCCATGAAGCGCCGCACCCCCACACCCACCCACCCACCCCAGCGTGTTTGCCACCCGGAGCACGGTGATCATCTTCCCCCCCCCCTGCGCAACGGGTCCGCTTTCTCGTGCACGTGCAGCGGACACGCTACCGCCACAAGACTCCAACGAGCAGCCCCAAGCACCAAGAAACTTGATATCTCAGCATCCACAAGCCGCCCCCACGTATGTGCCCGCGTGGTCCATGAGACACGCAGCAATGCAAGAGATTCCGCTCAGAGGAAAAGCCAGTCGCGCCAGCACCCTCCGTCACGATTGCGTCGCCAAGAGCGCGCCGACCATGTTGTCCACGGTCATCGACCCAGCACAGATGCCAAGCGGCGAGGTGGAATAGCCTTACGGGTTCTGGCACTCCGCGGCGCTGTAAGGCCACGAGTGCCGCGCATCCAGCAAGCGGCACTGCCTCGCACGCCGTCCACACCGTGTACGCCCCACAGTTTGGCCCCGGGGTAGTGTACAGCTGCGAGTAGAGCGGTGTCACAGTGGTGCCCTAACGTGAGGGAAGCCACCTGATCATCGGCACCACGCTCACCTTTCGATTCTCGCGATGAACGAACGCCAGGAGAGACGCCTGTAACGGCTTTTGGGGGGATCGGTGCGGACACCTGCACGTTCAGCAAGAGTTTGTCCGCGCTTAGCACCATTACCCGCCTCTTCGGACCCCGAAGCACCGTCGCTGCGGCGGCAGACGGTGCCCATGAGGCCCGCACTCCGGGTGACTCTGCAGGCTGTCCTTATGCCGCAGAGACGGGGGTGCCGGTAGTGCGGGGCATCAGCTGCTTCCACGCCACACGTGCTTCAGCCATGCGCAAGATAGAGGCTGGCTGCGTGTTGCCTTGTGGTGCTGCCCGCTGCGGAGATCGGGGGAAGCACAGCCGCTGTTCTGAACAGTTCACAATTCTGGGCGCGCGGCTCCCAGGCGGCCATGTGCACGGCTCACCCTGATGTCCGTGCAGCGTTGCCTCATCGACCTTCGAGGTGGAGGTCGGTCGAGCTGGTGCTCGTCGATGCCGCACCGCGGGGGGAGGCCTGTGGCAGGCATGTGACGACGGAGCACGCGGAAGGGAAAAGTAGAGAGGATGAAGGGCGACCGAGAGGCAGTGGTGGCAGAGAGCAAGTGAATGATAAGCTGATGTAGCCCCTAGCCTGCGCGAGATAGATAGATAGGTGATCAACGCGTATACAGGCGAGTGCACGCACAGCATGCACAAGCGCACAGACACATACATAGAGGGCTGACAGCTACAGCCCCCGGGCGTCAGTCGTCCGTCTTTCACCACCCACTCACCCACTCACTCCTCCTTCACAGCCAGTGTGGCCCCACTGTGACAAAGGCTCTTCACTCCCATCGCCCCTTCGCTGCAAACATTCGCCGCCACGCCCCGATCATCACCGCCACCGCTGTCGTGCCTGGGTCACTTGTACTTCTCGCACTCTCCAGCACATCCGCGTGTACGCGATCACGCTTGCGCGCATTGCACACACACACAGTGCACACTGCACGCTGCACGTACACTCCAATGGTCGACTTACGTCGTCCTTTATGAGATAAATTTAAAAGGGAAAAGGGAAAAACGGCCGGGCCTCCTCCCCTTCTTCACTCGCCTCCTCCGTGCTGCGCATTGCACACACACACGCGCACACACGCGCTGCACGTGCACACACAGGTGGAGAGAGAGAGCCGGAGGGAGACACGGAGGAGCTCAGAGAATACTACTTAGAGAACAGCGGGTGCGGGCGTGTGTAGTGCAGCTGTTTTCGGGAATATACACAACTATGCGTGTGTGCCGTGTGGTTGCGAGATGGCCTCCATACATCATTGAGGATGCGCACACCTATGGAGAGACGGGGACGCATACGCCCCCCCCACCCACACCGCCCATCATCAGGGGTGCGCGAGATCGCGCTTCGCCCTTGTCCATTTTAAGGCACACACACACACACACAGAGCACTGTTTCCTTTTGCTCGACGCATCCGTTGCGACGGTCGCGTACCCACCACTGGCATGCTCGCATCCGCTCTCGCCCTTGCAGCTCCTCGTGTGTGTGTGTGTGTGTGTGTGTGTGTAGCGGGGTAGTACTTTAACTAATAGGCTTCTTTATAACTTGCTCTGCTTCCACTGGCCGAGGAAGGCGCGCACATCCGCCTCCTGCTGGGAAGTGATGGCGTTGCTCTTGCGCCAGAGCGGCAGCAGCTGGTGGAGCCCCACCACGGCCTCAAAGTCGTAGCCGAGCTTGTTCAAGAAGGCCTTGGCACCCATATCGCGGTCCACCAGCACCACGATCGACACCACCTCGAGCCCAGCAGACCTGAGCTTCTCGATCGCCTCGACCTTGGTCTCACCGGTGGACACGAGGTCGTCGATGATGACAACGCGGTCGCCCTTCTTGTACTCGCCCTCGATGGCCGCCTTTGTGCCGTAGATTTTCGCCTCCCGGCGGGGGTAGATGAGCGGGACGTTCATCTCGTTGGAGATGGCGCTAGCGATGGGTAGTGCGGCGTACGGCAGGCCGGCGATACGGTCGAACTTGTAATGACGCAGCACCTTCGCGTACTCGCGAGCCACGAGCCGCATGATAGCCGGGTACGTGACGAGGCGGCGCAGATCAATGTAAATTGGCGAAGACTTGCCCGACTTGAGCGTGAAGTTGCCGAAGCGCACGCAATGCGAGTCCACGAGTGCCTTAGCCAGCTCGACGGAGGCACCCTTGGCGAAGCGCATCGCGTTGATCTCCTCGCACAGCTCCTTCGCAGCGGCGCGTGGGTCGGCCGCGCGGGCGAGGCCGCGCGACACGTTGATGAGCATGCCGCTGCCGTCGGCGCGGAGACCCGCATCGAGGCTCGCCTTGAGGCTGCCGCCCTGCGCGCCAATGCCTGGCACCAGGAACCACAGCGTTGGCGCACGCGCGCGCACGCGAGCCAGCGCGACCGGGTCCGTCGCCCCAACGACCAGGCCAACGTTGCCGTTCACATTCCACGAGCCCTCGGCGCGCTCGGCAACGGCCTCGTACAAGTACTTGTCACCTACGCGCAGGCACTGAAAATCGTCGCTGCTCTTGTTAGACGTCTTGCAAAGCACAAACACGCCCTTCTCGGGGTAGCGCATGAACGGCTGAAGGCTGTCGGCGCCCATGTAGGGCGAGGCAGTGATGGCGTGCGCGTTCAGGTGCTTGAAGGCGGAGGTGGCGTACGCGTCGGCAGTGTCAGCGATATCACCGCGCTTCGCATCCAGCACCACAGGGATGCCGGGGGGAACGGCACCAATCACCTCCAGCAGCGCCGTCCAGCCCTCGGCGCCGAAGAGCTCGAAGAAGGCCGCGTTCGGCTTGTAGGCAGCGGCGTACTCGTGCGTCTGCTCAATCAGGCACTTGCACTCCTCCACCGCCGCAGCGGCCGTCTCGGCGCGGGGGTCGAGGCCGACGCAGAGCAGCGAGCGCTTGGCGCGCTCGTTCAGAAGATCAAAGAACGACATGCGATAACCACGAAGAGGTGTTGGTGTCCGTGTGTGGGAGTGAGAGGAAGACAGTCGGTTCCTGCGTGCGTGAGACGGCACAGAGGTGGTGGAGGAGCGATGCGGAGGAGTGGAGGATACTTTCTGTGCCTTTCATTTCGCAGCAGGCGCGGCGGGCAGAAAAACACGCGTCTGCGCGAGATGGGAAGCCTTCACGGTAGCCAGCGCTCCAGACACCTACGCGTGCAGCACTTTGCGCGCACGAGAAAGTGGGGAGGAGGAGGATAAGGGAGGCAAGAGAAGTGCGCGACGGCGAGGGACGACGCAGGTGCGCTGAAGAATGCACACAACACGTGCAGGGCCCCCACCCCATCATCATACTCTTCACCTACGGGCTAGCGTAGCACGCACACGCACGCATCACACACAAAGGACAAGGTGTACGCGCCACGCTAGGCGTCACATGGCACAGCAGGGAAAACATGTCCCTCACCATTGCCATGTAGCTGCGCGTTGTGTCCACTTGCGTGACTGGGGCGCGCGCCCGCGTATGCTCCAGCGACGCAGCAAACAGGTTCAGTGGGGCCTCTCCGCACCCCCCCTCTCCGTACTCGTCGAGGCACACGTCCATCACGCGGTAAAGCGGGGGGAGAGAGACAACGGAAAACAACCAGGAGCGCAGCAGAGAAAGTGCATGCAGGCATGTGTAGAAACCGTGTAAGGAGTGTAGTAGGCCGCAGGGCAAGTGGAGAGCCGGCACGTGCGCCTCCGCCGCTGCCGCCACCCACCCACCCCCACTCGCCCCATCCCCACGGCTGAGATCTGGCGGCTGCATCGGCGGATGTGTGTTGGGGAGGCGACGCACACGTCCGTGGCCGCCGGAACTGAAAAACAAAATACGGAAAAGACGACGGCGAAGTGGACAAGAGACGGCGGGCGGCAGGGGGGACGAGAACGGCGTGAAGTGCCCCTTCCCTCCCCCTCCCCCCTCTCAGTGATGCGCCAACGCGCACTCTGCCACTGCTGCAACCGCGAACGGAGTGGGATAGGCTGCCACGACAACGCCTGCAAACGGCAGACACACACCCACACACACGCTCAGGGAGAAAGAAGCACCGACTGCTCTCCCCCTCCCTCCCTCTCCTTTGCTGGCTCGCCGTCGAGGACTCCCATCCAACGGGGCTCCTGTCGCTGCCGGCAGCGCGAGCGCATAAGGACGACTGGGATCGACTGCAAGGAGAAGGAGCTCACGCAACACCAAGACTCTGGCAGGAGCGTGCACACCCACACTCACACATGTACGCTGTCCCCACTGAAACGGTGAATGGAAAGCCCTTCATGGAGAGGGGACGAGATAGGGGCGGCGGGGCGGGGCGGGCACGCATCGAAGCACAGAGTGAACCGCGCAGGCGCACGCGGGCAACGGATGCAGGCGCCTACTGTGGCTCGACAAGCGATTTACACGTGTGTGCGTGTGCACGGCGGAACAGATAGTCGGGGTGGAGAGAGCTTAGCAAATGGCACGTATGGCAGCACTGATGTGATCCACCTGCGTCAGGAGTTCGCGTGCGTCCTGCCCGTACGCATCACGGCCGTTCTGCACCGTCCACCATGGACGGGGTACAGCACATGGAGAATTCGTGGCCCCACAACCGCCACGCTCACCAATCCTGCCTTCCCCGTCGGCGGATGCGGCACTACTTTCCCTCACCACAGAGCGCCACCGCAGACGGTGGACTTGCAGTGGGCGGAATATTCGATCGTAGTAGAGAACTTCGAAAACGTACCAGTAACGGAACTCGTAGTAGAACGGCGCCAGCGCTGACGAGAGCGTCTCCGCAGAGGGAGCCGTTGCGCTGTGGACTCCGCCGACCGCCGGCTGCGGTTCGAGGCCAAGCCCGGCTGAGGCGGCGTCCCTGTCACCTATGCTGCACGCCTCTGGAGAAGAGGGCGCGACTGCCCGCTCGCCCCGAGACAAGCTCTGAAGCAGTGCACGACGTCCGTGTTGCGCGAGCATGCGATTCACATACGTCACCCCAGACTCCTCATTAGACGGTGTCCCCTGTGGGGGCGATGTCGAGCGGGAGCTGGCATTTACGTCGCGCTGCCGCTCGTCGGCGCGGTGCGCAGCGTGCGCAGCTACACCCTCACCGTCTCTGTGCTTCAGTGAGGCCCAGGCGAGGGCGGCACCAGCAGCAGCAGTGGTGGGCGACGACGACGACCGCGTCAGCCATTCATCAAACTCGCTTTCCCAAAAAAGCTGAAAGGCATTAGTGGGTAATCCGTCAGCGGACCAACACGCAGAGCAGCGACGCCCCACCTCCACCGCGACCGGCACTGACGAAGCGCTGGGACTTGATATGGTGGACGGTGCAGCCTCAGCGGCGCCAGAGTGGGTCAGTGTGCGCAGGCAATGCGGGCGAGGAGGATCAAAGCAGGAAGGGGAAAGTAAATCAAGAGCACCGCGCGCCATGGCGCACGCCGGCGACGACATGGCAGTGGGTCCGTCGCCGTGCGCGAGTGCCTGTAGCCCATCCAGTCTCATTTCCCGCACCACGGCATTCATGAGGTCGGCGCGGTGTTGCTCCCGCGACCGGACTCGCCACAGTTGCTCGATGCGCGGGCGGTAGACCTGACGTACGACACCCGCCACGACAGCGGCTCGCCCGCGCTGCAGCCTCCACTGCGACTCATCGTGTCCATTCTGGCAGCCTCCTGTAGAGTCGTGCGCGAGATATCGAGCAAGATGGCGACGCGGGGTGCGGAAGAACCGCCGCAAGCACGCCGTCTCCAGGTCACAGCGAACATCGATCGCGTAGTCGATATAGGAGTTGGCCAACCGGTTGCAAAGGAGTGGAAAGCCCTCCCACACGACGTAGATGATGACGTGGTGCGAGAATGGAGCAGCGGCGTGAGGCGCCCGCCCCTCACTGTCACTCCGAATGCCAAGAGACCAGCAGACGGTATCGCCACCCCCCTCTGTGCGCTGTGCGAGCGCGGCAACACTTCTCCGCCGTCGGTCTTCTTCCTCAGCCTCGTGTGCGCTGAGCGACGCGTCCCCATCGCTGTCACTAATCCCGTCATGTAGATGAGCGTCGGCAGGTGCTGCCTCAGCAACCGTGCTCCTGGACTGGGCAGCAGGCGTAGCAGTATCAGCAGGGGCAACAACAACAGTTGTGGGGGCCGTCGTGGCAGACGTGACATCCGGTGCGGCACGGCGATACTTGCCCAGCTCAGGTAGGCGCAGCAGCACTTCCTCCCACCATGCGTTATGCACCCGACCTTCCAAGTCGTGTAGGGGGTGCAGGGCGGTGTCGCCATCTGCGCTTGCGGCTCGCGCCGCGGGTGATGAAGCAGGCGCGCACTTCTCCGCCGGTAGGCTTACAGACACCGTCGGTGCGGCGTGCACCAACACCGACATCCACCGTGTCACGGCGCCGTA
The DNA here is from genome assembly GCF_000234665.1 of Leishmania mexicana MHOM/GT/2001/U1103. Lineage (NCBI taxonomy): Eukaryota > Euglenozoa > Kinetoplastea > Trypanosomatida > Trypanosomatidae > Leishmania > Leishmania mexicana. The sequence goes on from NC_018320.1 coordinate 196,411, forward strand.
GTCAATACACCTGTAGTCCTCGTAGGTGCCCAGCTGCGCACAGGCGTCATCCAAGAAGAAGTTGTCTGTGCAAACCGGGTGCAGCGGCGAGCGAAGCCTGCTCGCCAGCCGATGGGCGACGGTGGACTTGCCGAAGGCACTGCATCCAATAACGCCAATCAACTTGACTGTGACGCCAACTGTGATAGCGTCCACGGTGTTCTCCATCCCTGCTGCGTCTTCCTCAAGACCACGCGATGTGCGTTGGCATGTCTAGAAGCCCCGGTGTGTCCGCTACCCGAGTGAAGGTGCAGTGGGTGGTCTTTTTCCTTTTGGTCACTCTCGCAGTCAGCCCTGCCCAGCGTCCGTGTGCAAGACAAGGGAAGGGAGAGATGTGTCCCGCACACACGCACCCACCCACCCACCCACGCATGCGCCCATGCAGCGCCAGAGAGGTCCGGGAGTGAACGTAGAGGAGGGAAACGGGGCGAACAAGGAGGAGGCGGACGAGATGGCGAAAGGGGAAGCGCAATGATCAAGCGAGAGACCAGGGGGAGGGGAGGGGAGGGTGGGGGCAATGCCGCCATGCAGAGAAACTCAGTGGTGTGTGCATGGTCTCCCTAGGCGCATCTCAGGAGTCCCTTGGTGAGCACAAGCAGACATCCCGGCGCGTAGCATCCACCTTCCACTCCAACAACTGAGCTTGTTGGGGGTCCTGAGTGAGCCATGATCCTCTCCCCGGCACCGTTTCCGTCGTTGTTCATGTTTTGAGAGGGGAGTGCGATGTCTCCTGATGATCACCCATACCACTGAGATACACACACGCACACCGCCACCGGGAGCACTCACCTCGTCCTCTCCTCCGCATGCGCGTCTGCCAAAGACACAGAACACCCAGTGATACTGCATCGCCGCAAAAATCTATTCGCCATGCACGTGTGCACACGCCTACACACCTTCGCACGCGCCGAAGCGCATCGTCGGAACACAACGCAGAGGCACCGGAGAAAGGGGGGAGTCGAAACCAAAGAGCATCTATGGGGTGCGAGTCCGTCAGTCCCGTGCGAGTCCGCGAGAGCGCCGCTCACACAAGCCAACACACACACACACGTAACGCTGAGTCGCTGAGAGGCAGCAGGTGAGCGAGGGGAGGGAAAGGCGGGGGGTGAGTGCAGAGCGCCGCCGCAGCCACCACACAACGTCCTCCCCCCCGCCGCACCCCACCGCAGCGTCTCACCTCGTCCGCGCAACGAAGAAAAGTGCCGCAGCGCACGCGTCGGCCTCGCCTCTAGTGGCGCTCACCGCGCAGGCGCAGCGCCAGCTGGATGTCCTTCGGCTGGATCGTCACGCGCTTCGCGTGGATGCAGGCCAGGTTCGTGTCCGCCATCAGCGACACAACGTACGCTTCCGTCGCCTCCTGGATCGCCATGATGGCGCTGCTCTGGAAGCGCAGGCCCTCCTTCTGCGCGCTCGACACCTCGCGCACCAGGCGCTGGAACGGCGCGCACTGGATCAGCAGGTTCGTGCTCTTCTGGAACTTGCGGATCTCGCGGATCGCGCAGGTGCCCGGGCGCCAGCGGCGATGCAGCTTCTTCACGCCGGACGCCGCGCTCGACGCCTTCTTGCTCTTCTTCGACGTGATGGTGCGCTTCGCGCGGGCGGTCTCCTTCGTGCGGGACATGTTGGTGCGGTGTGGGGGTGGGAGGGGGTGGGAGTGGCTGGGAGGGGATGGCGGTGAGGGAGGATGCAGAGTGCGGTGAGCTGTGGGTGAGTGTTGAGGCGGTGCCGGAGTGCGTGCGCGTGTGTTCGGGCCAGAGGCAGGTGAGAGCAGAGGGGGGAGGCGGAGGGTGCGGAGACGACAAGGCACAAGGCAGCGACGCGTGGGGGAGGGGGGCCGTGCCACATCGGCAACGGGCGCAGACGCGCGCGGCACAGCACACAGCGGCACGCGAAGCGGCGACGCACAACGCCGGCAGCGAGCCCCGGCGCACAGGCGGACAGCTCTATCGGGGTGATGCTCATCTTTTGCGTGGCAGGCTCTCGAGGTTCGATGACCCTCTCGCTCTCGCGGCTGCCGCGGCAGGGCGGCGTGCACAACGTAAGGCAGAAAGGCGAAAACAAAGGAAACAAAGGCATTGTATCTATGAGGGGGGAGGACGAGCAGGCCCGTGTGTCAGCGCAGTCGCGCACGGCACGCAGGCCCCGCTCATCCGAGGGCCGCGCCCGCCCTAGTGGCGCTCACCGCGCAGGCGCAGCGCCAGCTGGATGTCCTTCGGCTGGATCGTCACGCGCTTCGCGTGGATGCAGGCCAGGTTCGTGTCCGCCATCAGCGACACAACGTACGCCTCCGTCGCCTCCTGGATCGCCATGATGGCGCTGCTCTGGAAGCGCAGGCCCTCCTTCTGCGCGCTCGACACCTCGCGCACCAGGCGCTGGAACGGCGCGCACTGGATCAGCAGGTTCGTGCTCTTCTGGAACTTGCGGATCTCGCGGATCGCGCAGGTGCCCGGGCGCCAGCGGCGATGCAGCTTCTTCACGCCGGACGCCGCGCTCGACGCCTTCTTGCTCTTCTTCGACGTGATGGTGCGCTTCGCGCGGGCGGTCTCCTTCGTGCGGGACATGTTGGTGCGGTGTGGGGGTGGGAGGGGGTGGGAGTGGCTGGGAGGGGATGGCGGTGGTGACAGCGACGAGCTGCAGATGTGCCGGCGACGAAGAGGGAAGAGTGGGCGTGCATGCGTGTGAGAGCGCGTGATGGGAGAAGCGCAGAGGAGGAGGGGGCAGGGAAGGGGCAAGTCGGATGTCGATCACCAGAGGCACCGCAGAGTGTCGAGACACAGCATGAAGAGGCGCAGAGGGCACCGGCAGAGGGGGGTGGTGTTGGGAGGGCGGGGAGGGTCGACGATGCGCCCATGAAAGGGAGGCTTAGCGCCACGACGTGTTTGTGCGTGTGTCTTTCGACGGTCATCACCAAGACAGCGGACGTGCACGATGAAAGAGTGCGTGTGTGTCCGCGACATGTTGACAGCACCACATTTATCACAAGTCGTTTCTTGTGCCAGTTTTTTGCACTGTCCGCTTGCTCGATGGCGCTGTCGATCCCCTACGCCCGCCTCCGTTGCACGTCAGCGCACCCCGCATGAGTCCTTCGATACCGCTTTGTGTGCGCGGGTGTGAGTGAGAGTATTTACTTGTTCTTCCACAGCAATGCTGACGGGAGGGGGTCGCCTCCACGCGCGTCGTCTCAGCGCCCAGCGCCCCCCCCCACTCCGTGTGCCAGGACGCCAGGGGATCTCCCCCTATCCCTGCCGAACGCCGAGCCAACTCTGGCGGTGACGGGCCCAAGCACCTGCGACATGGCGAGGTCAGAGCGACGCATCGCCACGGATGCCGGCGGCCAGGTCCTGGCCTGCGTGGCGTCGGAGCGGCGGGCGAGACGGCTGTTTGGTGCGTAGAGCTTGAGGCGGGGGCCGTGCTCCCTGATGACCGAGTCGGCGCACTGCTGTGCTGCGTGTGCCTGCGGCTGCTTCGCACCAGGCGGTGGGGGTGGGGTGGGGACCTGTGGCAAGGGAGGGGCCGGAGGTGTGCGTGTGTGTGTGCGTAGGGGGTGGGGTGGCGGTGTGGGGTGTGGCGTGTGACCTCGCCGTGTGCGCGGCAGCCGGAGCGGACTCACGCTGAGGGGATAAAACCGCCACGCAGCGCTCACGCGTGCGCCTTGTCGACCACCATTCGGCACAATAGGTTGCTCTTTGCGCGTGGGTATGCTGCCGCCTCTACACTGTCGTTGCGCCCCGCCGCTTGTGGTTGCCGCTTGGCGTGTGATGTCTTCGTCCGACGATGGGCAGGGTCCCCCCTTCGCCACCCGCTTTGAGCGAAGCGTACACTGCCCCTGCTTGTGGGCCTCTGCAATCGGCATGCACCTTAGTTATATATTCCTTCTGTTGGCGGTGCTGAGGGGTTGCCCCATGGGGGGAGGTAGGGTCGTACACACGCACCCTGGCCACTTCAACACCCGCCACCCATCTCTTCCTACCCCCCCCCTCTTTCCACGTCTGACAGCGTCTTCGTCGTGAGAATGGGAGGGGTAGCGGAAGGGGGTGAAGGTTCGCGAAAGCAGCATCAGCGCCTCACTACTTGGCCATGGCGCGTCCGCGCAGGCGCCACCCCTCGTACGGGGTCCATTGGCACTTGGAGTGTAGCTCCTCGCCGCGGACAGTCCACTCGCACGCAAGGTCGAAGGAGCGGTGCGGCGTGTCGGTCTGTTGCAGATTAAAGATGCGATTCGGATTCGTGTGAAGCACGCGTACAATGTCGTCCAGCGTCAGCGTGCGCCCCTGCTGCTCCGCCGCAGCGAGCGTAGACGGCTTCGCCGCCGTCGGGTGCGGCCACTGGCCCGCCACCACGGTCAGCAGCAGTGGAACCACAACTTCAATGGCCGGCATCCCACTTGGTGGCTGGGCGGCGGCGTCGCAGTGGTCCTTCTCGGCGATCGTGTGCGGCGCGTGGTCAGTGCCGATGCAGTCTACGGTGCCGTCCAAGAGCCCGGCCCAAAGCGCCTCATGGTGCTGCGGCGGTCGGACCGGCGGGTTCACCTTTACACGCGCGCCACAGCACGAGTAGTCGGAGGTGGTGAGAAACAGGTGATGTGGGCTCACCTCGCAGGTGAGCTGCAGCGTTGGGTCGGCCGCGCGGGCCTCGCGGACAACGTCGAGGCTCTGCGCCGCCGAGACGTGGGCGAGATGAAGCGGCGTGCGGTACTGGCGCGCCAGGGCGATGGCGCTCTGCACGGAAGCTACCTCCGAATCTGCGGGGCGCCGCAGCGAGTGCGAAGCAGGGCCGTCATAGGGGTGCTGAGCGGCAGCGGCGTCGTTGATCTCCGACTGCTCACAGTGAGCGACGAGCACGATCTGAAGACGCCCGCACATCTCGAAGCTCTTCACCACGACAGAGTGGCTGGACTTCATGTTGCCGGTGGAGTTGTCGAGGTACAGCTTCAGTCCGCAGCAGTGAGTCTTGAGCTCCGCGTGCGCCGGGTTCGTCCAGAGCTCCTCGAGCTCCTGCAGGTGCGCCTCGGCCGTCGCGCCAAAAAAGAAAAAGAGCTTGCACTCGGCGTGGGCGGTGGCCTTGGCGCGCGCCACCTTGTCCGCCAACGCGGCAATGCTCTGCGTCGGCGGGCTTGTGTTGGGCATGTCGCAGGCAACTGCGATGCCGCCGTAGTACGCCGCGGTGCTCTCACTGGCGATGTCCGCCTTGTGCTCGAGGCCAGGCTCGCGGAAGTGCACGTGGCAGTCTATAAGAGGTGGCAGCTGCACGACCGCCGTCGCCGATGTGGGGGCCGAGGACATCGGCCAGCTCTCTGCTCGCTCCTCAGGAATAGAAACGGGAGTGGGAGAATGGGAAAGGGGAGAGAAGAGGGCGAGTGTGTCGTGTGAAGACGTCGGTGGGCTGCTTGGAGAGGCACGCAGCGAGGAAAATAATGGCGGTGCACCATGTAGGCAATGTGCCATGCGGCGGCGGAGTGCGCGCACGCGAGTCCGAGAAAGAGAAAGGGGGCGAAGAAGGGGAGGAAAAGGGATGCAGTGCCGTGGCTCCGTCAAGCGTCGCGTCAGTGCCCGCCACAACGTGAAGTGCACTGTGGCACAGCGAGAGCAGCAGCAAGATGAGACCCGCAACTCATCGAAAACTCTGTCACACACACACACACACATGCACGGATGCCAAGTACCTCGCGTACGCCGGAGCACACCTGCGTGAGCGCTGCCATACCGGCGGCCGGTCAGCTGGGCACCAACACCACAACCCACGAGACACCACGGAGGAGGAAGAAAAAGTTGCGCCTTTTCTCCATCTCGCTCTTCTCGCAGACTCTTGAGTGGCGCCACCACCCCACTCTGTCGACCCGCCTCCGCTTGTGTTGCTGTCTTCCCACACTTATTACGGTCCCAATGTACTTAAGCCAGTGAAACGCACACACGCGTACCCAAATGATAAGCCTCTGCCGTCTCGCCACGCCCGGTATCCCTCTCCTGCCCTCGCCTTCCTCACCATCCCCCGTCGGTTGGGTAGAGGGGAGGAGGGAGGGGGGCCGACGGATGGGTGGCCGTTGCGGCCGCCACCAACGGGCGCTCGACACCCACGACGGCAGACATCGGGCCCCTCGCACGCACACTCCACCACCACCCCCCCCTTCCCTCCCCCAACTGCCTCACAAGTCCCACACGAACCACGAGAGAAAGACGTGCGCACACACACACATGGCGGAAGAGGCGCGCATCCTATATCTGCAGGAAGAGAGATGGAGAGGGAGGCGTACAGACGTCTGCCTCCCCACTCTCCCGCCCATTCTCCCTCCTCGCATCTCTTGCTCTGCCCATCCCAATGGCACAAGTCTGGATTTGGGACTGCCATCTGCGCCCCTCGACAGGCGCACAACACGGACACACCACCGGCGTCTTGTCCTTGGCCTCGTGCGGTTGCTTCGTTGAACAGTTCCCACGTATCCCACTTATGCGCGCACGCGCACACACGCACCTTCTCGCTTACTGCCCATCCTTTCGCCGCTCCCACTCAACGAGATCAGCGAGCTGCATTACTGCAGCTAAAGGAAAGGTTACGGTGCGCCCACGACCACCACCCACACACGAGGCAACGGCGCACCCAGCAGACGCTCAGGGGTGGAGATATCACAAACACACACACACAGGGGGGAAGCACGAAGGAGTCGAAGACGCAAAGAAGAATACAGCCGAAGAGATCTTAGAAAAACACAGCCGACGACAGCATCGCCGACCTCTCGTCACACGGCACCCACCACACACACGCACACGCACAAGTTGCACAGACACCAGCGGAAAGGCCTGCGAAGAGAGAGACAAAATGGAGCAGCGGCATCCATGGCTGCAGCGGATAGACAAGCGCAGCGACAGCAGTCCCAGATAGGCTGCGCACGCACTTCGAACTGTGACTGCTCGCCTGCATGGGCTTGCGTGCGTGTGGGCGTGTACACGCGCCTACCACTGTACGTCGCTGAAGGAGCCGTTGCCGGGCTGGAAGACCTCCTCAAGCTCCTCCTCGGTTACCAGCTGCGGCGCAACACGACGGTTAACCGGGTTCTGCACGTGCGACAGCTTCAAGAAAATTATCTCGCCCTGGTGCAGCTCCAGCTCCACCACGCCGCTCACGTCGCTCGTCAGGAAGCGCACCGCCTCGATGGCGGACTGTGTGTGCTTTTCTGACAGCTGACCAACGCCGATGTTCTGTGACACGTGGCGCGAGTATATGCGGAACAGGTCCGCGGCAGAGCGGTCAAAGGAAACATCGTATAGAAACTGCAGGCCGACGGAGAGCAGATTCATCCCCGGTGCCTCGTACATGGCGCCGTCGCGCGTGCGGGTGATGCCAACGCCGTTGCGGCCGGCAATCTCGTTCGCCATCTGCAGTGCCAGCAGCGGCGTTACGTCGATGCCGTTGATGTTCACGCAGCGCGCACTGCGGAAGGTGAGGGACACGAACTCGGGCGTCACGCTGCATTCCCGCACCGGCTTCACCAGCGACGGCGCCGGGAGGCTACGCATGTCGTCGCCGTAGTACGTGCTACCGCACACGGAGCTGTGCACCTGGACGTTGCTCTTCACCGTCGCCTTGATGCCGTTTTTGCGGAGGAAGCTAATCTGGTCGGCCACCGTCTCAAAATCCTCCATCAGCCGCGCGTCGCGCCACGCGTTGTAGACACCCATCTCCGGGCAGTTGCCGTGCACGTACTTCTCGAACCCCGCCTCCTTCTTGTTCTGCTTCGACGTCTGCGCCACCACGGACATGCGACGCTGGCGCATCACCGGGATGAGGTACTTGCCGAAGATGTACCAGCTAAGTTTCGAGAGATGCCAGTTGTGGTGCTCGTCGGCGGACTGGCACATGATGAGGTCGAACGCCGAGTTCGCGATCTCCGAGCGCAGGTCGACCACCTCGACCGGCACGTTCAGGCTCTGAAAAGCCTGCTCGAAGTGATCGATGTCCGACCCACCGAGGTAGGCGTGAAAGCACGTGATGTTGAGCCCCTCCTGGCTCAGACGCAGCGCCAGCACCTTGCTATCGTTGTTGTTCGTAATCATCAGCCCAACCTTGTGGCAGCGCAGCATGGCGCAGTTGTTGTTCTCGACCTTGTGGTAGATCTTCGGCACGTAGTGGCGGAACGGCTCAACCTCAATGGACGACGCGGGCAGGTCCATGCACTCACAGAACATCTTGACAAGGCTTGGCTCCGTCAGCAGAGGAATGTTGTAGTCGACGGCGAGCCGGCGCACCCAGTAGTCCGGCGGGGCCGTCTCGCGGGTGCAGCGGCGCAGCACAAAGTCCCGCCGCTTGTCGCGAAGCTGAATCACAAGATCGAACTTCTCCTTCTTGGCCACTTCCTCGTCGTACACCGCGAGACGGTTGCTCTCGCACGCGTCGCCGGACGGCAGCTCGCTGCGCTGGAGGAGCACCTCGCACTCGATGCCGTACTCGTGTAGCACCGCCGCCGTGTTGGCCGTGCCGTACACCTTCAGCCCACGCCGCACAAGGTGCTGAATATACGGGCAGAGTGCCTCCGTCTGGCTGTCCACGTCAATGCTAAAGAATACGCCCTTCTTCGGGATCCTGAAGTTCTGGCACAGCATTGCCTTGAGGAATACTTCGTGCTTGTCGCGGCCAAAGACGCCGATCTCACCAGTGGAGGCCATCTCAACGCCGAGGATCGGGTCCGCGCCGGCCAGGCGGTTAAAGCTGAACATGGAGGCCTTGCACCCGATGTGGGTCATCTTGGCGCGCTTGATGGGCACGAGGTTCTGGTCCTTGCGCGCCAGGAAGGCGGACACCATCACGGACGGAAAAGAGATCCCGAGCGTCTTCGACACAAATGGCACGGAGCGGGAGCTGCGCACGTTCGCCTCAATCACCCGCAGCTGGCCCTCCGCCGTCAGCAGGAACTGCACGTTCATCGGCCCCACCACGTCGAGCTTCTCGGCGATGCGGTTGACCGAGTCATATATACGCTTCATTGTGTCCTTGTCGGTGTTCTGCGGGGGAAGAAACATCGTCGCATCGCCAGAGTGCACGCCGGCGTTTTCGACGTGCTCGCAGATGGCGTAGCACAGCACGCGACCGTGGTGGGCCACGATGTCGACATCGTACTCTGTGGCGTCCTCGTAGTACTTGCTCACCACCACCGGGTGCTCACCAGAAACAAAGGAGGCCTCCTTCAGGTAGCGCGTCACATCCTCCTTGTTGGCAATGACAGCCATGGCCGACCCGCTCAGCACGTAGCTCGGACGGACCAGGGCAGGGTAGCCGACCCTGTCGCAGAACTCGTGCACCTGCTCAACCGACGTGGCCGAGATCCACTCCGGCTGCGGCACGCCGAGTTCGTCGCACATCTTCGAGAACTTGTTGCGGTCCTCAGCCATGTCGATGTTCGCCGGGTCAGTGCCGAGAATCGGCAGCCCACTCTTCTTGAGGCTTAGGACCATGTTCTGCACAATCTGGCCGCCCAGCGAGATGACGACGCCGCGCACGCGCTCCTTCGTGAGGATGTCGAGCACCGTCTCCTCCGACACCTCGTCAAAGTACAGGCGGTCGCACTCGTCGTAGTCTGTCGACACTGTCTCGGGATTGTAGTTGATAAGGATCACCTTGTTGCCGAGCCGGCGCAGCTCGCGTGCCACGAGGACGCCGCCGTAGTCGAACTCGACGCTGTTGCCGATCCGGTAGACACCGCAGCCGAGCACGGCGTACATGCGCTCCGTGAAGGGCACATCATCGCGTTGGGCGTTGTAGGTAGAGTAGAGGTAGCAACACTGCGCCGCCGGGTACTCGCCGGCAACCGTGTCGATCTGCTTGATCAGCGGCATCACGTTCAGCTCCACACGGCGCGCACGCACGTCGGCGGCGGTGGTGTTGAGGAGCTGGGCGAGTTGCCGGTCAGAGAAGCCGTGCGCCTTCATGCTCAGCAGGTTCTCGCGTGGCATCTCGGTGAGCCTGTTTGCGTACAGCGTGGACATGGCCTTGGAGAGACGCACGAGCTTCTCCAGCTTGTACAGGAAGAAGCGCGTGATCTTCGTCATCTGGTACAGCTCCTCGGCCGAGTGTCCGTCGAGCAGGGCGCGGCAGAGGGCGAACAGGCGATACGGCGTCGGGTGGCGGATGTGCTCCATGTAGTCGAAGTCGGCGCCGGCGAAGCGATCGGGGATGGAGAAGCCGGTGTAGCTCGGGTCCACCATGCGAATTGCCTTCTGCAGGGCCTCCTCGAAGGTGCGGCCGATGGACATGACCTCGCCGACGCTCTTCATCATGGAGCCGATCTCTTCACTCACCATGTTGAACTTGTGGAGGTCCCAGCGCGGCATCTTGACGGCAATATAGTCCATGCTGGGCTCGAAGCACGCCATCGTCGTCTTGGTGACCCCGTTCGTGATCTCGAAAAGCCCCTTGCCCAGAGCGATCTTGGTGGCGACGTGGGCCAGCGGGTAGCCGGTGGCCTTGGAGGCCAACGCCGACGAGCGCGACAGACGAGCGTTCACCTCGATGACGACGTAGCGGTGGCTGAAGGGGTCGAGACCGTACTGGATGTTGCACTCGCCCACGATGCCGAGGTGGCGGATGATCTTGATGGAGGCGCTGCGCAGCATGTGGAACTCGTCGTTGCTCAGCGTCTGCGATGGCGCAACGACGATGGACTCGCCCGTGTGAACCCCCATGGGGTCGAAGTTCTCCATGTTGCACACGGTGATGCAGTTGTCGTAGATATCGCGCACCACCTCGTACTCGATCTCCTTCCAGCCAGCCACGCTCTCCTCCAGCAGCACCTGCGGCGACGCCGCCAGCGCCACCTCGACCTTGTGGCGCAGCTCCGCCATGTTCTCGACGATGCCGCTGCCCTGCCCGCCAAGGCAGTAGGCCGCGCGCACCATCATCGGGAAGCCGATGTCCTTGCTCGCCACCACCGCCTCCTCCACGGACGTCACCGCCGCCGACTTGGCCACCTGCTCGTTGATCTGCAGCAGAGTGTCGCGGAATAGCTCGCGATCCTCCGTCACGGCGATGACGGACACGGGCGTGCCGAGCACCTGCACGTTGTACTTCTTCAAGACGCCGAGTTCGTCGAGCTTTACACCGCAGTTGAGCGCCGTCTGGCCGCCCCAGCCGAGTAGAATGCCGTCCGGCCGCTCCTTCTCGATCACGCGCTCCACCGCTTCCACTGTGAGCGGCACAAAGTAGATGTGGTCGGCCATCTCGTCATCCGTCTGCACCGTCGCGATGTTCGGGTTGATGAGCACCGTCTCCATGCCCTCCTCGCGCAGCGACTTGAGGCACTGCGAGCCGCTGTAGTCGAACTCGCCGGCCTGCGCGATGACGATGCCACCGGCGCCGAGTACCAGCACTTTGCGCGGCTTGAACTTCGCCACCTCCTTCACCTTCGACTCCTTCACGCGGCACACGTACTCGCTGAAGAGGTACTCCGTGTCCTGTGGGCCGCAGCGGCCCTCTGGGTGGAACTGGACACTGCAGAACGGCTTCGTCTTGTGCCACAGCCCCTCGTTGCTGCCGTCGTTCGAGTTCGTGAAGTACTCCTCCCACTCGTCCGACGGAAGTGTCTTGAAGTCAACGGCAAAGCCGTGGTTCTGCGTCGTGATGACGACGCGATCGTCGATGTTGCACTTGCACGGCTGGTTCTGGCCGCGGTGACCGTACTTCATCTTGTAAGTCGTTCCGCCAGCGGCGAGGCAGAGCATCTGGTTGCCCATGCAGATACCGAAGATCGGCTTGTCCTGCTGAAGGGCCCAGCGCACGCTGCGGATGGTGCTCGTGCACATCTGCGGGTTACCAGGGCCGTTGGTGATGAACAGGCCGTCGTACACCTCCGTCGTGATATCCCAGTCGTGCGGGACAACGATCAGGGTAACGTCGTGCTTCAGCAGGCAGCGCAGCGTGTTCAACTTCACCCCCATATCGATCACGAGGATGCGCAGCGTGCCGTGGCCGTGCGTGACGCGCGTCTTGGTGCTCACCTCCGCCACCAGGTTGCGGGTGTTCGGGTCCATAAAGGGCACATCGTTACCGGCCACGAGCACCTTGCCGAGTGCTGTACCCATGTCCCGCAGCTTCAGCACAATGCTGCGGGTATCCACCATCATCATGCCAGGAACCTTGTTCTTGCGCAGCCACGCGCCGAGCGTTTCGTACATCTCCCAGTGGTCGGGCTGGTCGCAGTACTCCTGCACCACGACGGCACTCACGTGGATCTGGCCGTCCGTGCTCTCAAAGTACTTGGTCACCCCGAAGAGGTCCTCCTCGACCCGCGGCACGCCGTAATTGCCCACCATCGGCGACGTCAGCACGAGAATCTGGCCGTGGTACGACGGGTCGCTCAGACTTTCCGGGTAACCGACCATGCCCGTCGCGAAGACCACCTCGCCCGCGACGCTCTCCTCATAGCCGAAGGAGTAGCCCTCGAAGCGCTCGCCGCCGTGCAGCACAAGCTCTGCCTTTGCGTAGTGTTCCATTGAGCCCTTCTTTTGTTTGTTCTTCCGTTTCTACTTCGTCCGCCACGTGCGCTGACGGTTGTTCGCTCTTCCTTGCGTGTGCAGGGGGAGGAGGGGGGAAGGGCGGCGCAGATGGTCGTATCGCCCGGCTACACGTTGACCACGTGGATGGATATCCAGCCACAAGCCCCAGGCCCAACAAGGCGAAAGAACGACAACGAAAGCCCCGCAAGCCACGCACGCACCAGAGGGACACAAGATGGTCACGGTTCTTCCGCAACACACGATTCGTGTGCACGCCCCGACTCCTCTCTGCACGTCCCTTGACGCGAATACCTTTGACCACCTGAAGGACGAGCTGCTCCCCCTTCCGACAAGCCCTTGTCGTCCTCTCGACGGTTACGTGTGTATTCGCGCGTCTGCCCCGTCTGTGAGCGCTGCACCCCCCTTTACGCGATGTCGCTCCACGTGTTCAACGTGACAGAGAGAGAAGGGAGAGGGGGGGTGATGGCGTCACCTCAGGCGTGAAGGTCGCACCACCAAGCGGGAAAACAACAATGCTGTCCAGCAGGGCGCACAGCACTCAAAGAGCGTACGCGGGAGTCGGAAGGCGATGCTGACGCAAGCGTCACCCCGTGTATACGTCTAGATACCTATACAGATGTTGGTAGATCGATGGACGGACAGAGGCTGCACAGGCCGGCCAGTGCGACGACACAAAAGGGAGCACAGAGGAAGAAGAAGCACGCGAATAAAGGATTCGTGCTGTGCTGTGCTGCGTTGGGGGAGGTGTACAGAGATCTGCGCCCGTCCCTCTCTCTCTGCGTGTGCGTGTCTGTCGATTCCTCGGAAGCTTCGCGTTTTGTTTTGTTTCCCTTTTTCTTTACGTCGTTCACGTGTTACCCTCGCCCTGTCGATGCACACGAGGTGGCGGATACACGGGGCAAAGGGGCCGCGCGGCGGGATGGTGGTGTCGTGTGATCTCGATTTGCCTTCGTATTCCACTTGTCGTCGTCGACAGTGCTGCTGCTGCCGCCGCTGCTGCTGCCTCTTCGTTACTCGTGTTTTCTTCTTGATTTACGCACTCACACGCACAGCCATACACACACGTGGATGTACGCGGATGTATTTACTGTTTAGGAGGGTGATGCTGCTGACGTCTTTTCCCGCCTTCGCTTGGTGTCCCTCGCGTCCACTTGGTTCCTGCGGCCCGGTGATGACCTCCCTCCTATCTTGCTGCTGGTGTGTGTGTGTGTGTGTGTAGGGAGAGGGGGGCGTGTGTCCGGCACGCACTGCAGAAAAGAAAAGCAAAAAAACTTTAGAAAAGCCAAGGCCACACATCCAGGTGTGTTTAGGGGTTACAGCTGTGCTCGTGAGACACCGAAGGATGAGGAGGTGGGTGGAGGAGCGATCCTGCGGAAGCTGGTGTGCGTGGAAGGGTGTGATCTCTGGAGTGTGCTCGCGTGTGTCTGTGTGGGTGTGGGTGTGGGTGTGTGGGTGCTGTTCGCGAAGGAGAAGAGGGGGAGCGGTGCATCATCATAACCAAGGAAGATGTGGAAGAGAGGGCAGGACGAACGACGAGGGGAGAGACGTGCCCACGCACACGCGCGTAGGCGCAACAGCATCATATAAGCTGCCTCTCGTTCCAACACTGCTCTGTACGGGGCGGCACCACCATCCCTCGAGTGCTACAGGGAGACACACACGCAGACGCCAGCAGCGCATGTTTCCTCCCGTGGGTATGGATGCGTCGGTAAACCCGTGGGCCACCTCGGGGGCGATGCACTCACACACACACGCACGCACACCCTCGTCTCTCCCCCTTGTGCTCTCTCTACACCGCCTTCTCGTTTCGCTTGTGAGAGATGCGGCGCACCGCCAGCGCCTCCGCGCGTGTGTGCGTGTCTTTCCATTTTCCGTTTCTTATACAAGGCTCGGTGCCCAAGCTATACCTTGTCCTTCCGTCCCTCCCTCCTCCAACACATCGGCCACATCGTTCGCGCCACCACCCCGCGCGGTGCACAGCGGCTGGGAGAGGAGGGGGGCGGCCCAGAGAGCAAGCGGCGGACCACAGGGCGGACGAGAGACGCGACGAAGCGCGCGCGAGCGACCGTCGCATCAGACGTCGCGGGCACACCGAAAATACGAACACACGAAAGGCATGAAACAAGAAAAGGGGGGAGTCGAAACCAAAGAGCATCTATGGGGTGCGAGTCTGTCAGTCCCGTGCGAGTCCGCGAGAGCGCCGCTCACACAAGCCAACACACACACACACGTAACGCTGAGTCGCTGAGAGGCAGCAGGTGAGCGAGGGGAGGGAAAGGCGGGGGGTGAGTGCAGAGCGCCGCCGCAGCCACCACACAACGTCCTCCCCCCCCCCGCCGCACCCCACCGCAGCGTCTCACCTCGTCCGCGCAACGAAGAAAAGTGCCGCAGCGCACGCGTCGGCCTCGCCTCTAGTGGCGCTCACCGCGCAGGCGCAGCGCCAGCTGGATGTCCTTCGGCTGGATCGTCACGCGCTTCGCGTGGATGCAGGCCAGGTTCGTGTCCGCCATCAGCGACACAACGTACGCCTCCGTCGCCTCCTGGATCGCCATGATGGCGCTGCTCTGGAAGCGCAGGCCCTCCTTCTGCGCGCTCGACACCTCGCGCACCAGGCGCTGGAACGGCGCGCACTGGATCAGCAGGTTCGTGCTCTTCTGGAACTTGCGGATCTCGCGGATCGCGCAGGTGCCCGGGCGCCAGCGGCGATGCAGCTTCTTCACGCCGGACGCCGCGCTCGACGCCTTCTTGCTCTTCTTCGACGTGATGGTGCGCTTCGCGCGGGCGGTCTCCTTCGTGCGGGACATGTTGGTGCGGTGTGGGGGTGGGAGGGGGTGGGAGTGGCTGGGAGGGGATGGCGGTGAGGGAGGATGCAGAGTGCGGTGAGCTGTGGGTGAGTGTTGAGGCGGTGCCGGAGTGCGTGCGCGTGTGTTCGGGCCAGAGGCAGGTGAGAGCAGAGGGGGGAGGCGGAGGGTGCGGAGACGACAAGGCACAAGGCAGCGACGCGTGGGGGAGGGGGGCCGTGCCACATCGGCAACGGGCGCAGACGCGCGCGGCACAGCACACAGCGGCACGCGAAGCGGCGACGCACAACGCCGGCAGCGAGCCCCGGCGCACAGGCGGACAGCTCTATCGGGGTGATGCTCATCTTTTGCGTGGCAGGCTCTCGAGGTTCGATGACCCTCTCGCTCTCGCGGCTGCCGCGGCAGGGCGGCGTGCACAACGTAAGGCAGAAAGGCGAAAACAAAGGAAACAAAGGCATTGTATCTATGAGGGGGGAGGACGAGCAGGCCCGTGTGTCAGCGCAGTCGCGCACGGCACGCAGGCCCCGCTCATCCGAGGGCCGCGCCCGCCCTAGTGGCGCTCACCGCGCAGGCGCAGCGCCAGCTGGATGTCCTTCGGCTGGATCGTCACGCGCTTCGCGTGGATGCAGGCCAGGTTCGTGTCCGCCATCAGCGACACAACGTACGCCTCCGTCGCCTCCTGGATCGCCATGATGGCGCTGCTCTGGAAGCGCAGGCCCTCCTTCTGCGCGCTCGACACCTCGCGCACCAGGCGCTGGAACGGCGCGCACTGGATCAGCAGGTTCGTGCTCTTCTGGAACTTGCGGATCTCGCGGATCGCGCAGGTGCCCGGGCGCCAGCGGCGATGCAGCTTCTTCACGCCGGACGCCGCGCTCGACGCCTTCTTGCTCTTCTTCGACGTGATGGTGCGCTTCGCGCGGGCGGTCTCCTTCGTGCGGGACATGTTGGTGCGGTGTGGGGGTGGGAGGGGGTGGGAGTGGCTGGGAGGGGATGGCGGTGGTGACAGCGACGAGCTGCAGATGTGCCGGCGACGAAGAGGGAAGAGTGGGCGTGCATGCGTGTGAGAGCGCGTGATGGGAGAAGCGCAGAGGAGGAGGGGGCAGGGAAGGGGCAAGTCGGATGTCGATCACCAGAGGCACCGCAGAGTGTCGAGACACAGCATGAAGAGGCGCAGAGGGCACCGGCAGAGGGGGGTGGTGTTGGGAGGGCGGGGAGGGTCGACGATGCGCCCATGAAAGGGAGGCTTAGCGCCACGACGTGTTTGTGCGTGTGTTTGGTTCGTGTATGTCTGTCGCGCTTTGTGTGCGCGGGGAAAGCACGTGTCTGCCCTGGACCGCAGAACAGCCGTTGGAAGAGACGCTGGCAACGTAATGGCGCGCAAGAAGACGCGCGCAGGCGTCAGGGACGGTTTGTAGAGAGGAGGGAAACAATCGGAGAGGAGCGAGGGCAGAGTCGAAAACAGCGCACGGCCGCCTCGCTGGACGCCCCCCCCCTTGCGTCTGTCGCTCACTGTCGTCCACCCCTTTGGGTTTTTGTTCGGCACGGTCGCCACTGCAGCACGTTGACGCGCACCTCTGGTCGCGGAAAGGGACAGAAACACGACGTATCCTGTGTGTGTGTGTGTGGGTGGGTGGGTGGGTGGGTGGGTGCGGGTGTGTCCCAGGGGGCGGTGGGGCACACCCGCGGCGGCAAAACGACTTATGTGAGAGAGAGTAGACTGAGGATGCTAGTCGACCTCCAGCGCATAAGTGGCACCATCTACTACATGGAGTACTCCGCATTCGTGGTGGTACAAACCCAAGGGCAGCCGAGCGCGGCACGCCGGGACTGGTGCGGTGGAGGGTGTCTCCTCTGTAGACTGCAGAGCCGCCCTCTCAACAGAGGACCCTCGAGGCGAATCGTGCGCGCTATCGAGGCTACCTCGGTCCTTCCCGACATCATCACTGCCTTGCCCAGCGCTGCCCCCATTGTTGCTCTCTGAAACCGCCAGGTCAATGATGGAAACCGCCGCGACGTTCATGCGGTTCCGTCCATAACGCCATGCCGTCCTATCCACGAGCGTGCGGCCAGCGCAGACGGCGTCAAGTGTAGCAAGCACCGCCCCGACCTCCTCCAGCGGGTTCACAACGTCGGCAGAAATATGGGCATCCTCTTGCTCGCCTGCAACCATTGGCGCGAGGACACGCTGGAAGAGTGCCGCGGTGGATCTCTCCACCACCTGCGTCGTCGACTGCCGCACAGACGGCGGCGCCCTGTGTCTGTCCTCTGCCTGGTCTGAGTGCGAAGGATGGCTGTGTTCGTCTGAGAGCCAGAGCCACTCCACCGCCGGCGGCAAGCGAGGCGATGCAGATGCCGCCTGGCCTGCATGGGTCTTCTGTCGCTTCGGTCGCTCCTCCTGAGGCGAGTCTGCGCCTATCAGAGCAGATGGCGTTGACCTGGTCGGCGGATACGCATCAACGGCGCTGTCTGTCGCAAGCGATGACAACAACGCCGTCACACGCCGGGCATGAGTTCGATGGTGCTCCCCCGACCTTTTGAATCGGTCCGCCGCGCAGTCTACCTCCCCCATGTCAACCACAGGCCGCACACTCCATCGTGCCGTCGTCCACGGCGATTGGTGGACGGCCGTGCGAGCCGTCGCCGCTGCCGCGACAGCGGTTGGCGCGTAGCCGCCATGGATCTCTCTCGTAGCAGGATGAGGGGCCCTTGACGACGCTGACGTCGCTCTGCCCGTCTCCAGCGCGTAGCCGGCCAGCAACTCCAGCTGAGGGTTAACCGCGGAGTCGCGCAAATACGCGAAGAGAGCTGCAGCAGGCACTTCAAAGTTCGAGTGCCTCGCACACTGCGCAGTGCGCCCCGACGTGCTGCTCCAGGTTGACATCGAGGAGGTGATGCAGGCAAGCTGCTCCAGCCCAGCGCACCACTGCCGCACAAGGCAGCTACGCGCGTCTCCAGCAAGCCAATGTGGGTTGCCGCCCTGCTCATGCTTCGCCTCGCATGCGCAAACAGTGGCGCCACCACTGTCAGCAGCAGCATCGTCCCCCAAGTGAGTCGCCTCCGTGGCTGCGCTGTCATGCAACGTCGCAACTGCGGCCTCATCCGTCATGGCAGACGCCAGTGCGGAGCACAAGACCTGCACGGTAAACTCCCTGGCGCGCACGGCAGTGTTGCCGGTCGGTGCCCCAGTGGCCTCAGTGCGCGTGGCACCATCACGGTCACCGGTGCTTACCTGCACGTAGAAGCAGCTGTGGTCCTGCGCCTCCGCCCGCCGCATCAGTAGCGCAAGTGGTGATTCTGCCATGCGCGATGGCGGCTGCCCAGCCGCAGCGGTGGCGAACGGCGCACCTGCTGTTGCCGTCGCCAAGAAGGCATCCCCACGCGGACCGCTCGCGCGTGGGGCGACGGCAGCAGCACTGGCAGAGGGCACGGAAGCTGGCGAGCGAGACAGAGTCGCTGACATCGCTGCTGGCCGTGGCGGCTGCAACTGCTGAGCCTGCAGTGTGCGCCGATTGTGATGCTTGACCCTCTCTTGCACCATCCTGAACGTTAGCGGGTCACCAGCCGTATTGGTGAACGCCTCCGCCTCTGCTGCCAAACCACTTTCAGCCCACTGCCGCCAATGAAAAAAAGGAGCGGACGCCGCACGGCGGCCACAGTTGGCCTGCAGGTGCGGTGGAGTCGCAGAAGAGCCACCAAAGGGCGCGACGTGTGCTGTGGCTCTCGGTGGCGTCGCAAAGGATGGAAAATCGCCGTGACGTTGTGCCGGGGCCGGCACGTCCTGTTGCTGCCCCACTGTCGCGCCTCCCGCCTGGGTACCTCTCGCGTCACCGGGGGTAGCTGCGCACAAGGGACTGAGCAGCTGCGCCGTGTGGACGGCGGCGACGCGCATGAGAGCCGCCGAGACGGCGGTGAAGACGGCGTCTTGCACCTCAGCAGGAAAAGCGCCGAAGACACTACATTCATCATTTCTTTCCACGCTGGGCTCGTGGGAGCCGTTGCCTGCGGGGCTGAGCCGGTCATTACCCCTCACGGTGAGCTCGCGCCATCGCATGTGGGCAACTGCGACGGAGGGGCGGCCAAAGCCCAGAAGCGCGTCTGCGAGCACGCGCGCCGGGGACGGCAACGACAACGTCTTCGCACCCCGCTGCCTGTCACCGTCCTGCTGCTCGGCATCTGTGCGTCTCTGCACTTCACCCTGAAGCCAGCTGAAGCACGCCCCGCCGATCAGCACCGCCTCGGCCAACCCCGCCACCGCCTCCCACAGCACCGCATTCGGCACTGTGAAGCAGAACGGGCGAGCGGCGTGAAGCGGCGGTGTGGCAGCGCGAGGAAGAAGTTCTTCGAATGTTTCCGCGGGATCTTCTTTCTTCAAGCGGGCGGCCACCGCGCGCGACAGCGGTGGTCGGCCGCGCTTGCGCGGCGTCGTCGCAGGTGCCTCATCGGAGTTGACAGACACGAAAGCCGAGGACGGTGAAGTGGAGTTGAGCAGGGACAACGTAGATGATGAGGGGCAAGCCACGACGCTCTCCTTCTGGGCGGGACAGCATAGCGCCGCCGTTACCGCCGTGGCCGCGTCGCTCTGGACCCCATCTCCGCCATCGCGGTTCTCAACATCGGATGCGTCTTGTAGGGCGCTGAGCGTGTCTTGAACCAGCGCCGTGGGTAGTCGCCGTGCCGCTGCTGTTCGCTCGTTACCCCCTTCGTGACCGTAGTCTCCGGCCTCGTCCTCTTCTGCCACACACAAGACGGCTGTCGTGTCAGCCGGCGGCGGTGATGAGCCCATTGCAGGGGCGGGTGCAACCGGGGAGAAGGTGCCGGTGGCACCCTCCGACAGCATGGGAGACGCAGTTGCCGTGCTGAGCTGAGCGCCGGCAGCGTCTTGGGGGCTTGGGGCCGGCGCGACTGCCGTTTTAGCGCCCGTCTCCCCCTCCGGCAACAATAAGATGGTGCCTTGTGGACCCCCATCAGCCACACCGACCCTTGCCACCACTTCCGGTGACGTCACGGCCGTGGCGTTTATCAAAGCATCTGCCACGCACCGAAGCAGCGGGCGGAAGACGTGTAGGAGGGCCTCAACGAGCTCGCCCGAGTCCGTCACCGCCGCGTCTGCCACGCCTCGGCCACTCATGTCTCCGCATGGCATTATGGAGCGACGAAAGACAGCAGTGTGTGGGAGGGGGGAGGGGGTGTCTCTGTGGAGAGGAAGAGAAGACCGAGGCAGAGACGCTGGGCAGTGCACAGGGCAGAGAGCGAGCGCGCGCTCGCGGGAGGCTGATGGAGAGGAATGGGAGGGAGCGATAAAGTCGCTCCGTCTACGCGCGCCTGTCTGTCCGTGCGAGTGGGCGCAGACAGCGAGCAATGCCTAGAGGCTGTGCGTTGAAGAGCAAGGGGCAGCAAGGAAGAAAACGGTAGTCGGTGAGGCAAGCGCATTCGGCGTAGGGCGCGGACGGGCAAGTGCGTGTAACCTGCACGAGAGCAGCCATGCGCGCGTGTGCTCCTTCAACATCCTCTCGGGTGCACGGGCTGGGCAGGTGGAAGAGGGACGCTTCGCTGTGTCACTCGTGTCGCCCCCCACCCCCACCCCCTGCACTCTCCCTGACCCTCTCCCACTCGATGTGTCTATGAGAGCAGGAGGCGGGGGAGGGGGGTGCCACGAAGGCCAAAGGGTAAGCGTAGTGGGAGCAGTAGGATCGGCAGCAGCTGGCAGCAGGTGAGGCGCTGCAGACGGGCATGAAAAGACGGGGAAGGAGGGCACCGCGAAAACCGCTTGCCGAACCCACCGATCATCGCAGCTCTGTGTATGCGCGTGTGCGCCTCTGGTGAGCAGCGGGGGCATGCTTAGATATACTGACGGCGAAGGACCTGCTGGCAGACCCACTCG
This sequence comes from Leishmania mexicana MHOM/GT/2001/U1103, assembly GCF_000234665.1. Taxonomy (NCBI): domain Eukaryota; phylum Euglenozoa; class Kinetoplastea; order Trypanosomatida; family Trypanosomatidae; genus Leishmania; species Leishmania mexicana. The sequence goes on from NC_018320.1 coordinate 217,632, forward strand.
GCAAACTGCGAAGGCGGCGGTCGGGCGCCGCGACGCCGCACATGCGCGACGGACGCGGTGCCCAAAAATTGATGGGCGTAGGGGGCAGTGTAGAGCACCTCCACCTCGCACTTGAGGTTGCATCGTTGCATCTCGCGCGCCTCGCTCAGCCAAGCAGCCACGGAAGCTCGATCGGCCTGGCACTCGAGGTCAGCTACCGAGAGCCTGCTGTGGCTTTGGTGCGCTGCGCTGAGCTCCACTGAGGCACACTCCGCCCGCTCCCCATAAGAAGACTCGACTAAATCGCGGCGCCTCCCGTCCGCTGCATCCATCTCTCTTTCGCAACCTTCTCCTGCAGCTGGAGACGACGCTGCAGGGTGCAGGAGCGCCCCCAAACGCTTGATCTGATGTCTCATCACAACAGCGTCTCGGTGGGTGAAGTACTGAAGAGGCGCGATGCTGGTCAGTGGCGAGGCGATCGCCGCGCTCCCTGCCGTGTGCGGGGTGGACGAGGCGCAGCTGAGGGCGCTGGCGGCAGCACTGTCGTTGCTGTGTGCCCCGCTTGCCTTGCCAGTGCCCTCCCAAGGCCTGGCACTCGCTTTCAGAGGGGGTGGTGTGTGGTGGCGAAGACGAGGGCATTGCACTGTCGAGGGGTGCTCTGCCCTTGCGCCGCCGCTGTCTCTCCTCTCCATTACGCGCGCCACATGTGCAGCGCGCACGCCGAGCCACCGCAGGGTGGGAACAGCGTAGTAGCGGCTCTCCATAGAGGCCGAGCCAAAGGGAGGCGCATCAGATGTGGCAGCCCAGCGATACGCGGCGAGGATGGCGAGCCCGTGCGGGTTGTAGTCCACAAGCCCAACAACTGCAGCACGAGGGAGTGCAGTGTGCAAGTTAGCAAGCAGCCGACGCGCAGCATGGGTCGGATACCCTTGAGCTGTAAGCAGCACGCACGGCAGCAGTCGCAGCAGGCCTTCGCGCAGAAGTTGGGAGAAGACGGCGTGCTTCTCCACGACGAGGATAGCGCACACATTTGGCGGCACTTGAAAGCCTGCCGCGGTGGGGTTGTTGGCTGAGCGGCTAGTAAAGTCGCGATACTGAGTGATCGTCAGACGGCTCGACGCCGACTGTTGAAGTGAGCGGCTGTGCGTTGAGCTCGATGAAGATGCTAACCCTGAGACGCCGCACTCATCATCACCCTCGACAGCTGCGCGCTCGGCGACTCCTAGGACAGACACGGCCAAGTCTGCGCTTAGAAGTGGTAACGGCATGCCTTCCTCCGCTGCTATCCCCGTGCCACTCCCCTGCAAACCCACCCCGCGATAGGAGAGGCAGCCCGCAATGTAGCCGCGTCCGCCCGCCACCACGCCCATCAGCTGGCGCGGCAGTCGCAGCACATGCGAAAGCTGCTGCACGGTGCGATTCACCACCTCCTGCGTCTGGATGTGGCGGACGAGGTGATAGTATACATCGCGCTGTGTCGCCACGTCGCCGCGCACAACGTTTCGAAAAAGCACGGTGAGGACGAGGAGATGGTGACGAACTGTCTGCAAAGCTCGCATGCTCGTGACTGGTCGGCCATCGCTTGACTGGGTCGCTGCGCCCTCGTAGCCTGGCAGGGACATCTTCGCGTGCGCACGCCCTTCCGGTGGTATACTCACCGGCGCTGGAGAGATGGCACCACGAGCTGCACGCGTCGAGGTCTGCAGCTCATACGGCATGGCATATGGACCGCGTCTTTTCAAGGAACCAGGTGTCCCCTCCTTGAAGGCGGCCACCGTATTGCCGCGGGGCGACACTCTCCTGATGGGAAGCGAGAGAAGCGTGTGCAGCAGCTCAAGCACGTACACCTCCATGCGGCGGAGGACCTCATCACGCATGGTTTCTACGTTATGGGCGGCCACCACGGCTGGTGAAACCTCGGTAAAGCTGTCCGCCATGGGCACAGCACCTCGCAAATCCGGAGGAGACAAGGGCCGTCGGCCTGGTGCATGCCTGTGTGATATCTGTGCGAGCGATGCGATGGAGGTGAAGCGCTGCACTGCACCTCAGCTTAGCGCCACCGCCAACGCAGCCTGTCGCCGGGTCTGTCCGTGCGGCTCACGTAGGCTCCACGCATGATAGACGGGGAAGGCAGCAAGAGCAACACGAAGAGGGTCCAGCAGTGGCGTGCGGCATGCAGAAGGGAGAAGAAGAGCATGAGAAGCGGGTGAAGGGGGCGCAGTAGCGGGCATTGGTAGAGATAGACAGAATGGCACACGCACGCACACATGCACGCGCAGAGAGCGAGGCGTGCGCCTCCCCCCCCCATCGCATCCCAGCGATGGGGATGGTGGGGGGCAACAAGCACGTCAAGGGAGACGAGAACGGCAAGGCGCCAAAGAAAAAAGACATGCGCACGCCGCACCTCCGCCTCATCGGCCCTCCAGTTGCGTGGCGGTCGCGCACCGTCGCTTCACGTTGGTTGGTTGGTTGGTTGGTTGGTTGCGGATCCTTCGGCGGCGACGCGCACTCCATCATCGTCGTCCGCCTCTCGCTCGCCCTCCCTCTACCGTTTTGAGTCACAGCGACTCACTCCAAAGCAACGCGGCCACGCTTCCGCATGTCCCGCTGCCGCTGCGCCCACAGCTTCGACACAGACTGGGAGAAGTCGACGTGGATACGGCAGTCGTCGATGAGAGCCCGGTCCATCTTCTGGAAGGCCCGAAAGCACGCCTCGACGCTCTCGAATTCGACGAAGCCGTAGCACAGAGACTGCCTTGTCTTCACGTCATAAACGACGTCGGCGGAGGTGACACGGCCGAACTGGGAGAAGCAGAGCGCGAGCCCCTCGCCTGTCGTCACAGGGTTCAACCGGCACACAAACAGAACGTTGTCCGGTGGCTTGATGTCGCCCCGCACGTCGGCCACGCCGTTCAGCAAGTTCAGCATGAGCGAGAGCGTTTCGTTCGCCTTTTCCTGGTGCTGCTGCATGAAGCTCTTGCGGCGCTCCTCCAACTGCTTCGCCGAGAGCGCCGCGGCAGCGCTGCGACGAGGCTGTTGGCCCCCGTCGTGGAACCCCTCCGCGTCGTCGTCCTCGGAGCTCAAGTAGTCACCAGCGTAGTGCGGGTTGCACACCAGCTCCAGCTCACCGAGGTCCGTAGCAGCGTCGTCGTCACTCCTCGTCTGCGCTGGCGCAGCGGCGACCACAATAAGCGGCTGCGCGGCATGCTTCCCTGTTGGCGCGGCAGCCGTCTGCACGTATATGGACGCATCTGCAACGGTGCGGGGACGCGCAATGGCCACATACCCGTGCGCCGCGAGGCTGGTCCGCACCAGATCCACTAACTGACGGTGAGCAGCGCGCACAGCCGCCTCCGAGGCCCACCATTCGAAGCATCCGGCTTGGTGCAGCGCCGCTGCCGTGCGCTTCCGCTGCTGCCGCTGCTGCTCCATGGCGTCTGCGCTGCCCATCGTCGACGATACCCCCCACCACGCCGAGGGAGGGACTGCCACGTACTTCTCGGTACCAGCTGTGGGAAGCACCGTCGCTCGCTTCACGCGCAGCATCCGCACGGGCCGCGGCCACGACAGCGCCGGCCGGCCCGCCACAATGTCAACAGCTGCCAAAGGGTTGGTGTCAGTCGTCGTCGGTGCGCCGTCTCCGCAGCGGTCGCGGACTGGGGCACGACGTATCCGGCGCAGTACCGCCTCGCCCTCGCGCACCACGCCAACCGTGATGTACTGCTTGTCGAGGAAGTCCATCGTGCGATCAGACAGCGTGAGACCGAAGCGCAGTGTGGGCGCTGATGCATCCACGAGCAGGCTTCCGGCGCGGCATACCGTGCAAGGCGAGCTGGCGCTCGGCAAAGCACTCACGTGAGCTGCGTTAGTGACGACAGCTGCGCCAGTGTTGCCAGACGCGGGCACGTACACTGGTTGATAGCCGCCTTTGGTGTTGCTGCCACCGGTCCTAGACGGAGCAAGCCCGACACAACGCCGCCGCTTGCACAGCCGTGCCTCCTGTTGCATCGCCCGCCGCACTGCCGTCTCTTGCTGCTCTACGGGGTCAGCAGTTGAAGGAGCAGAGGCTGCAGCGTGACTGTGCAAGGACGCGGTGGCGATGGACGCCGTCGGCGACGCATCACCCTCCACACGGTCCTGTCTGGGCAGCAGACTCCAGAAGTTCAGCGGGCCTGGGCCAGGTGATGCCGCTACAGCCGCCGAATGCGAGCGCAGCAGCTTTTCAAGCAGCTCCTTGTACACTGGGTCTGCGGCAAGGGAGAAGAACACCGCCACCTCCGGCACTACTTCTGTCGCCACCGCGCCGTTCCACAGCTGCGCTCTGCACAGGTTCACGAAGTTCGCCGTCAGCGCAGAGCAGTCCGCGCCAAAGAGGTCGACCGCGAGGGGCCCGAGGGATGTTTCCAGTAGCAGCCCTGCGGTGACCACCGCGACGCCCGTGCCACCGCTGCTGCCGCCCTTGCGGGGAAGGGCTGCGCCTGCACTTTGCATGAGAGAGATGAGTAGGATCTGTGTGAGCGAGCCAGCGGGAATGTGTGCGCAGATGGAAGCCTGTGTGTCTGCGTCAGCGTGCAAAGGGAGATGGGATCTAGCGGAGGGGGAGAGAGGAGTGGGAGAGGCGTGGTGCCATGACTCCACGACATCAGCCTAAGAAACGAGGGCCCCGTGTGCGAGAGAGAGAGACGGAGGAAGCACTCGCCCGAGTGACCCTCCTCCCCCTCTCCCTTTCTTCACGGCATTCGGGCTCGGCCGGCGCATAAGCATGCAGACAGACACACACACACGCGCATACGTCGATACTCCGCAACTAGACGACAGCGACGTGGAGTGACAGGGATGCGGGCCGCACCATGGCCCAACGTTTGCTTTCTCTCCTGGTTTCGAGCTCGTCCCCCCTCCCCCTCCCTCACCCGTGCGCAGGTTTCCTTTACCGGAGTCACCCCATGACGGGGACCCCCTCCGACCATCCCGTCTTTCTCGGGCACGCATGCGCCGCTGAGTTGGCAGCCTTTGCCCTCACGTGCCTGAGGAGGCATGGGAGGAGACAGATAGCGCGGGCGCGTGGTGAGGGGTGGGAGAGGGGCGCATGCGCCCCTCCAACGAGTAACAGGGGGAAGGCAAGACACACACACACACACACACCGCGCCGCACAGAGAGGTTCGCGACGGCTGGAGAGAGCAATGAAGGAGAGTCGGACGCCGCAGCCGACGAAGAGCGTGCGTGTGCCAACGCATCGCACATCAGGGGATGGGGGAGATGGTGGAGAGTAAAGGTGTGGATGGCTGTCGTGATGGTTGTAGCACCGTGTCCGGAGGAGGCTTCTCCAAGACACTGATGCGGATAAAGAGAAAGAGTAGAGGAGGCAGGGGTGACGCGCGCACCCGCAAATAACGAGAACACGAAATGTCGGCGCGCAGTGCACACGTCACATCCGCGTGAGCCAACGCAGACGTCGCGTCTACGCAGCTCGCGACGAGAGCCCCCTCGTACGGTGGGGCGGCTTCCCCCTCCCCTCCTAGTTCTGCTGAATGATGCGCTCCTGCTGCCACTGGTTGCGGCAGAGGGGGCAAGTCCCCTGCAGCCACTGCTCGAGGCAGTGCTGGTGAAAGATGTGGCTGCAAACACCAACGACGACGGGGCACGCGTCCATAGAGGAGGTGCACTTCAAACACGGCTGTCCGAGGGCGCTCTTGCAGATGGGGCAGTCCCCTGTCATGAGCAGCGTTTCGCGAGGCACGCTTCGGGCAGTCACGTACATGTACCTCGTCTCAATCGGGATGATGAAGTCCGCGTCCGCCGGCGACGAGCCTGCCGCAGTAGGCGGGTTCGCCATGACTCCCGCGAGGGCTCGATGGATCGGCAGTTCTGGCGTCTTTCGTTCGTTTTGCGCGTGTATGTGCGTGGAGGTGGGTCTCCGCGCGTGAGAGCGGAGGCGCACCCAAGTGAAGGTAGACGGCGCTTGTGGCTCATGCACGTATGCGCGCTTGTGTGCGTGTGTGTGTGTGTGTGCAGATAGAGTTGAGCGCAACAACACGGCCGAGGATGATGGGAAGGGAGGAGAGGCCAGAGAGGTGCGGAATGCCAAAGAGCGGCCATGGGACGTGGATAGCGGAGCCGGGGGAAGAGGCCTGGCGAGGAGGAAGGGAGGGGGGCAGTCGTGCGAAGTTGCCTCCGACGTGACACACACGCCCCGTTCCCCCCCCCCTCCCTCCCCCGCGCCGCCAGCGTGCATGTCTTTACTCCGCGGAGTAGGCGCGTGAACGATGGGAGCGGGGCAGAGAAGGGGGGAGGTGGTGATGGGGCACAGCTCAAGAGGCCTCATGGGCGAGCGGGTGAGAGCTAAGCACCGCAAGTAAAGGGGAAAAGAAACGATGGCGCAACCGCCGGAACGGAGATCGACGTGAAAAGGCCGAAGACGTGCAGCCATGGAAGAGGCGTGGGTGGCGCGACTGTGAAACATATGGGTCGATAGCAGGAGGATGTCACAGTGGCCGCGATGCTGGCGATGGTGTGTGCACATCACAGTGTGTGGGTGTGGGTGTGTGCCTGGGCGTGCAGTGGGTAGAAGGTCAGAGGAATGACGTGCGCATGGCGCCGCTGAGGGCCAGCAACGAGGAAGGGTGGAAAACGGAGGAGAGGCGTTTGAAGTGGTGGGGATTCGAGTGGGGGAGTATGCAAAGACTCTCATCAACGCGCCCGCCACTCCCCTCCCCCTCCAACCTACCCGCACACCCCGACCTCGCTTCACCTTCCCATCGCCACGCGCTCTCACCTCTACTCTTCCCTTTCTCAGCTGCAGCACATCAGCCTGCGGCCGCTACACGTTCGAGGTGATCTTGTGCAGCTGCCACTGCCGCCCACACACCGGACACATGGAGCGCATCTGAAGCCACCGCGAGACGCAGTGGTAGTGATACACGTGCCCGCACGTCCCCCAAGCCACGCAGCACTTGTCTGAGAGATCTGCCAGTCTTGCCAGAGTCGGGTGTTTGGCGGTGGTGGCCGGCGGTGGTGATGTCTGCGCTGTGGATGCCCGGCCAGTAAGTCGCCCTGCGCTGGCTGCCGACACCGTAGAGGCAGGGTGCGGCGAGGAGGACGCGGACTGCGCCCCTGTTACTGTTGATGCTGATGCGGTCGAGTTAAATGATAATGGCGCCTTGGCGAGGCAGTTGATGCAGTGATCGGCCAAGTTGTTCTTGCATATAGCGCACACGCGCGTCTGCACATCCCAAGACCATACCGCAACGGTATCCCACTGCTGTGCTGTTATTCTGCACGGGATGCGCGACGTCGCGACAGAGCCGGCATCGCCACCGCTGCTGGTCAGCTCCGCGGCTGGCAGGCTCGACGATGCCGCTGACGCTGACATCGGGGACGGCAATGATGCCGTCGTGGCCGGGGCAGATGCTGACGTTTGGCGCGTGCCGAACTTTGTCGCGGTGCCTGTCGTCTGCTCGTCCCCTGTTATGGTGGCTACGCCTCCCTCCGCCCAGCGCAAGCAGGGCGAAGAGTTCGTGAGTGTTTGATGTAAAGAAAAGGCGGGGAAGCCGGAGAAGGCCCACCGCAGCCCCCGCCACTATTTGTGTGCGCGCGGCAGTGACGCTTGGTTGATGATGATGCGGTGGAGGGAGGGGGAGAGAGGCTGCAGTGGTAGCCGTGCACACGTGTGTGGGGCACCTGCGGACACCACCACGAGACCACACTACGTGATGCTATCAGCTCTGGCAACACCAGAAGCCACGTAGAGCAAACGGCGGGGGTGGGGTGGAAGGGGAGAAGACGAGAGGCGTGAAGTGAAACATGCCAGCGCGTGGGACACGTGGAAAAGGGGGAGGTGATGGTGGTGGTGGTGGTGGTGGGGACATCCCTGCTGTGGATGAAAGCATGCGAACGAAAGGAGAGCCGGGGCCGCTCCCTCCTTCCCCCTCCCCCACCGCCACCACTGGAGAGGGATGCGCCATCGTCGGCAGAGTAACTCGAGCGACACGATAAAGCGGAAGAAAAGCGGGGGAGGGCACTTGGAGAGGGGGGGAGACGAGCAGGCAAGCATCCGCTGAGCCGCATCGGAGGCGGCGCTGCACAGCCGCCTTTCAGTGCTCCCGGCATGCAATATAGAATGGCCCTCGTTGCTCGTGTGGCTTCCGGTGTTTGACAGGCGGCCAGAGGAAAGTGAGGAAGGGGTCATCCGCGGCATGAACGTGCGCGGAAGGGCGGGGAGGTGCCTGGGTGGGGACAGGCCAAGATGGACGAGGGAGGAGCGAGGAGAGCGTGTGCGCGTGTGGGCGCGCCACCCCCATGTGCCCTACAAGGAGCGCGCCTGCAGCATCTCTGATAGCTGATCTCGCGTGCGCGTCAGTTGCGCGTTCTGCAGCTTCATCTGCTCTAGGGATAAGAAGCTGTCACGCTGCTGCTGCCGCATGGCGGTCAGCTGCTGCTCCAACTGCTGCACACGCCGGTCCGACTCCATCATCTGGCGCTTGTGCGCCTCTAAGCCGTCCTCGAGTCGTCCCATCTGCGCCGCCAAAATGCTGCGCTCCCGCTCCTTCTTCGCCAGCGCGGCTTCGCGCTCGCGAAGGTCGTCCTGCAATTTCGAGTTTTGCAGCCGCAGCTGCTCATATCGACGTTGCACCTCCTCCACCTCCGCATAGGCGCGCTCCTTCGCCGACTGCACCTCCTGCAGCGCTTGGGCCACGTTGGCCTCCAGCTCGCTCGCCCTCTCTTGGGCCTGATGAACAGCGCTTTGCTTCTCCTCCTGCAGGGTGCTGAGGCGCTTGTTGGCCTCCGCAAGCTGCTGCTGAGCAGACGCCAGCTTGCGTGCGCTGCTGTCAGCGCTGAGACGGTATTGCTGGCTGCCCTGCTGGGCTTGGCGCAGCTCGTCGCGAGCCTTGCGCAAGGAGGCTTCCTGCGCCGCCTTCGTCTCCTCGAGCTCCTCGCACCGTGAACGTACCTCAGACAGGCTGCGCTGTGCACTCTGCAGCTGGCGCTGTGCATCCTGGAGCTGCTGATCGAAATCTCGTTGAAGGCGGGAGGTGCACTGCTCGCACTGTCGCATCGCATCATCTCGTTGCAGCTGCAGCGCGGACACCTCGCCGTGGAGCCGCTTCAATTCCATTTCTTGCGCCTGTCGTGTCTGCGCCTCCAGAAGCTCTGCCGTGCTCTGGAAGCGCAACGATGATGTAGGCGCTGAGGACGCACCGCTGCCGTGGCCGGCGCCAGATGGGTTCGTCGTATCACACCGGGCCAGCTGAGCGCGCAGCTTCAGCACCTCCAGCTCCTGGGTACGGTTCACGCTGCGTAGGTCCTCGACGACCATGCGATGGCGCTCCTCTACGATGCGGAGATGCGCGGCGTGGTTGTCACTCGCCTGGCGGAGTGCATGCGTCATCTTGGCACGGAGCCGCTCTAGCTCTTGCGCCTTGTCGGCATTCTCCTGGGTTATGAGCTGCAGCTTAGCCTTTTGCACCGCTGTGCCCGTCTGCTGCTCCTCAGTCTGCTGTTCCTGTATCCTCAGCTTCCGCTCCGCACCCTCTCGGGCTGCCTCTGCCTTCGACGTGGCCTGCTTGGCCGCCTCCAGCGCCGTCTCTAAGGAGGCCGCGCGCTCTGCTATGCGAAGTGCATCTTGCTTGGCGGTATTTTCCGCGTCAAGGGCACGCGTCATCTCGATGCGGAGGCGCACCAGCTCCTCTTGCAATTCGCGCACCGCCTCGAGATAGCGCTGCACTTCCGCCGCTGCCTTGCCCTGCACACTTTTCGCCAGCTCCTCGGCCATGCGGACAGCGTTCGACACGTCGAGCTGGTCCTTGCGAAACACGTCCAGCTGCGCCTGCAGGTCCACCGTTTCTCTGCGCAGCCGCTCCACCTCCTCCGCCTTTTCGTGAATCACGGCATCGTAGCACTGGAGAAGCGGTATGGCGATGTCGGGGTCCTGCATGCCCTGCCGCATCTCCTGCACCTCGTTCTGGGGCAGCTGCAGGAGCTCCTGCAACTGGAGTTGAAGGCGCATGTTCCACTCGTCGCTCACACGCAGGCGCTCACGCAGCTGGTGCAGCTCAGCTTGAAGTGCCTGTGCACCGGTCGAGTACGCGGTCGCAACGGGCGGCGCTGCAGAAGGAGAAGAAGCCGCGCTCACCGGCGCGGCACTATCACCGGTGGCATCACGCGGCGGTGGATCAGATGGCGAGCTCCGCATTGCAAGTGCCGTTCTTCTCCCCAGCGGTGCCCTCTACTGCCCTCCAAGCTGACCCTGGTAAAGCAACAGCGTGCTGCTGCGAGACTCCCGCGTCGATCGACCAAAAGGGAAAAAATGAGTGCGCGAGGTGGACGCGCCAGATACTGGTGTGTGTGTGTGGGTGGGTGGGTGGGTGGGTGTGCTTGTATGTCTATGGTACGGTGTATGTACAGTGGTATGTGTATCTGTGTGTGCGTGGCCTGCGCCTTCACCGTAAAGTCTTCCGGGTGGGCGGAGGCGCACGCCGATGCATCGAATAAACCTTAACGGTGCACGAAAAAGGGAGACACAGAGGCAGAGGGCGGAGGAGGAAGAGGGGAAGAGGAGGCCGTCACGTCACTCGAGCAGAGAAGGCAACCAACCACCAACCAGCCAACCATCACAACGCAAAGGGAGAGGGGACGGGGGGAGGCAGAGCAGCGGATGAGAGACACACACACAGCTAACTAGCGAAGTGGTGCGAACACGAGTAGCAAGGCCGCTGCGTATCAAGTGGGCCCATCGTCTCCGTTAGCGTCAGCAGGCATGCACGAGCACAGAAACGGAGAGCGACAGAGAAAAAAGGGCGCGGGTGGTGAGGGAGCGGCAGCGAATCACCGACCGATCCGACATCCGAAATCCTCGGCAAGAGAACGTCTTGCTAAGAGGGCACAAGGTGCACATAACGTCCCTGGTATGTACACACGCGCACACACCATCGCGAGCTCGTCTCTGTGTCCATGACTCACACGCGCGGTAGAGTACCGGCTGCTGCGATAGTGCCGCTGTTGTTGGCGCCTCCGCATACGCCCCCTTGCACACACACACGCCTATATAGATATATATGTGCTTCTGATCTGTAGACATCTCGTGTCGGTGTAGGTGGTATAGCAGTTGGTGCCTTTACGTGGCAGCAGTGGATAAGGTCAGGTCGTGGCTCGTCAGGTGCCACCACCCGTTGATTTGGGGAGGGAGGGAACGAGTAAACAAGCTCGACGCGGTGCAGGATACCCGCGCACGCAATACACGCGCTGTGCTGGTTGTCGATAGACGGTGTCCACCACCCCCCCACCCCCTTTATTGATTTTTCTTCACACCGGACGAGTACGTGGGGGCGTGGGTGTGCGTGGGAGCGAGTGTGTGCGCCACGTGTCTCCCTCGGGTCTCGCCTCAGCGTCCACCATCCATCGTCCTCTCACCTTTTGCCTCCGCTTCTGTTTCTCTGTTCTGAAAACCGATAGCCGCCCCACCCCACTTCACCCCCACCCCCTTTGACGTCTCAGAGAGGTGCATGCCTGGTTGTGTGTGTATGTGTGTGTCGCGCGGGAGCGTCTGACGGAGAGCTTGACGGGAAGGATAAAGGGTCTGTTCGTGGGAGGGGAAGGGAGAGAACGATGGAAGGGGGCAGGGGCACCTCACGCGGTGGACGGCCTTACCATCAGCAACATGCGCCACCCCCCCTTCCCCCTCCGCCCTTCTCTCTGTGGGCGTAGGTGCTGGTGGTGATGCCTGCAACCGCGCAAGCTTGCTCCCTGCTCGTGTCGGGTGGGAAGGGATGGATGGAGTAGCACCTAGAGAGGGAGGGGGTACACGTCTGCGCGCGCACACGCACAAGCGGCATACGTGCTCCCGCGCGCCATCACAGCAGCGAAGCAGTATGTGGCTGCAGCACGCGGACTAGGGTGGCGTCCACCGCTTCCAGTCCCGGGACTTACGCAACGCGGCGACATGAGCAAGAATAACATCGGGGATGTCGGTCTGCATGGCATTGCACAGAGTCACCACCTCGTCGTTTATCACCATCGTGAACAGCGGCGGGACAGCTCCAGCGTCGGCCGCTGTGGAGCTCGTACCATCGGTACCGCCTCGGGCGCTGTGTCCACCATATGTGTCAGTGTCCTCGCCGTCACACGCCGGCACCAACTCCAGCTCCCCGTGGCGGATCGCTCTGAGCTTCTCAAAATCAAGGACGGCGGCAGAGGAGGATGGCGGTGTCGTGCTCACACTCGCCGCGGCGGTACCATCCCCTCTGCCTGCGTGCGTGTGCGAGATGGGGTAGCGCTTGGTCTGCACAACGCACCCACCGAGTTGGAATAGCTTCTCCATCGTGAGAAAGATGATTCCCCGCGTGTCCGTCAATGGGAAGTGGTAGCGAGTGCAGTACTCCCACATAAGCCAGGTGGTGCAGGAGTTGTAGCGGTTGCCACGGCAGTTCATGCAGCGCACTAGCCTGCCCCTGATCGGGTTCAACCGCGCAAACCTCTCACGGTCGCAAAGCTGGGCGACGTTATAGTACCGCATGACACTGCGTGCAGTGTCAGTGGAGGCCTCCCCATCCGGCACCGAGGTGACAGCCGCGCCAGCGCGCCCGTCGTACGAGAGCTCTGCGTCTGCAGCCCTTGCCGCTGTCTTCTGCCACGAAGGCTCAGACGAGGAGCGTTGCACCAGCGCGCAGTACCCCACCTCTTCGGGCCTCACTGTTGCACCAAGCACTCGCACATCACGCTCGGAAAGCCAGTATGGGCTTTGCGCTCGTAGGCGGGGGAAGTGCGGCGAGGCGGCAATTGCCGCGGCGAGCGCAAAGGGAAAATGACCGCCGGCGAGGTCGAGCAGACCCGCTTTGACATCGAAGCCACTCCGGAACGACGAAGCACCATGGGGATCTCTCGCCTGACGCAGATGCGCCATGACCTCGGTCACAGTAGCGGCGCGGTACTTCGCGGCCAAGGTCGTCTGCTCCAGGTTGAATAAACGCACCACCTCAGATGTGGAGGTGGGTACCAGGACCCCCTCCTCCTCCCCCACCGTTACGGTCGCGCCGGCATTCTTGAAGGCGTTCCGCGACGACCAGAATGGCGAGACAAAGCGGCGTGCCTCCGCTGCGCTCCGCGTGGCCGACGCGATGCTGCCCCAGTACCGTGCCCCATGCAGGTTTAACGGCTCTGCTACACTGTATAGCGTAGCAGCAGGGGTTGTGCCTTGCTGTCTGTCTGCGCTCTTCTCCCTCTCAGACGCAGTCCCTTGGAGTGGTGGTGCCGCCTTCGCAGCGGTTCCAGTGGCAGCCCTCTCCACTCCCATCGTCCCCACCTCATCCGCAAAGGCCTCAGCGCACTCCAGCAGCTCCTCCTCACCGTTCGACACGCCATCTCCTTCTACGGCATCGCCGCCAGCTGACCCGGCTGCGTCACGCCCCACCGTGTCCGCATCACGAATGCGCCCATGAGCTGCCGACGCCTCCGCATCGGGCAACCGGTCCTCACCGTCAGCACCCGCCGCAACGGCGGACGACGACAGCCGAGGGTGCCCTAACAACAACTTCAGGGCGGCGGTAGCCTGGTTCGCCACGGTGTGCTCATGCACAACAGACACCGGGTACGTCGACTTTCCCCCTTCGACAAGGGCACCGTGCGCGTTGTTGCCGTGTGTATCCGCATCCCAGTCGCCACCTACAGCGCGATGACGCTCACGAGCAGCGTCGCCAGCACCAAAGTCGTCCCCGGCACCGTCTCTGCCATGAAGCGACGCAGCATTCTGCGGCGTCATACCAGCCAGGGTCTTGGCGTAGAGGCGCAGTGGACATGATGGGTGCAACGCAGCGGCTGGCAAGCATCTCTGTGCGAGCGCGCAGCCACCGCAGAGGTGTTGTGCAGCACGGCGTGAGCTGAGCATGGAAAGCAACGCGAGAGAGAGAGTGGAAAAGGGGGCAGGGGCAGGAGCGATGCAGGAGCTCGACCGAAGTATCCACGCAGCAGAGCGGAGAGATGAGGACAGGGTACTCTCCCTCTCGCTCGTGTGTGTGTGTGTGTGCATGTGATCACAGAGGTTGAAGACGCGAATGGAGAGAGGTGGAGGGGCGGGCGGGACGGACAGGTGGAGGCGAGGAGGGAGAGGTATGAGTCTGTTGATGGCGAGAGGTGGAGAAAGCGGAGGGGACAAGACGAGAGGAAAGGAGCGCCGTCTGTGCCGCGCCAAAGAGCGCTGCGAGCACGTCCGCTGGCAGACCATTGCCCGCTTGCATTGTTCGCCTACTTGCGTATCGGTGTGGCTATTCCGCCACGTCAGTGCTCCTCGTCGCACACGCGCAAGACGGAGGAGGGAAAGGGGAGGGGAGGGGAGGGGAGGGTGTGTACGCGCGTTCTGTGCGCGCCCGATGTGCGTAAGAGCACTAGAGAATGGAGAGCACGCCGCAGTGCACGCGCGTGCGGAGGTGTGGTTGTGCCTTGTTTTCAATAGGCGTATATATATATATATACCAGACACATGGTGTTGTGCCTCGCGCTCCACATGCTTCACATGCAGCCTCACCATCGCACCAGAGGTGATGGCGTCGCGGCAGGAGGATGAGGAACGAACGATAAGGGGGACAAGAAGGCCCCCCACCCCACCCCCCACCGCAGCAACAAGAGACACGCCACACGGGTGCTGCATTTGTGTAGTCGTTCAGTGGAGAGAGAAGGGGGTGGGGTGGGGGTATGCGGATGGGGGCTGAGACGCGCCCCCCTCCTCCTCCTCCCCGTGCCACACCCGTCCCCCTCTCGGCGTCACCTTCCCACTGACGCTACATCACGCCTCTCATACCAGCAGGCGTATGCAACGAGCTCCTCTCCCTCCCTCCGTTCACTGCACACAGGCAGACGGCGCACAGCCCAAAACGTAGCGCAGGGGGAAAAAAACGGGCGCATCTGCACGCGGGCAGCACACAGGCGGGGCCTGTGCCCAGGGGACGGGGCAAGAGCGGAGGAGATCACGGCAGTCCATCACCACCAGAGAGAGAGATAGGCACACACGAGGGTGCGTGTGGAGCGGGGGTTGGCCCGGAAGGAGATGAGGAGTGGGGCGGGAGGTGAGAAGTGTCACCTCCCGCATCCCCTTCCCCTCTTCTCTCTCTCCACGCCGCGCCGCGCGCGCACACACGTACACAAGAGGGAGTCTGGCAAACACACACAGCGATGCTGCCCACCACACCGCGACAACCATTTCTCAAGAGGGCTCTCCCGTCTCTCTCTCGCCTTTATCCGAGCCTCCGTCTCCGTGTCTCCGCTTCGCTGTCCGCTGTGAACGCGTGCGAGGTGGACGGAACATGCACGTACATGTGCCCTCGCGTCACTGACGCAACGACCGTGCGCCCGCTTTCTTGACCGCTGCCGCCTCTGCCGTGGTCCGACGCAGGGCCCGCAGTCATGGGTGGCGCATCCACATCTGGAACGGACAGTGATCGCTGCCCATCACCGTCGGCATCGGGAAGCAGTCCACGACGTATGATGCAAGTCGCGAGGAGACAACGAAGTAGTCCAAGCGCCACCCCAAGTTTCTCGGGCGACCGTTGATACGCTGAGACCAGAAAGAGTAGACCGGGCCTGCCTGGGGGTAGAGCTGGCGAAAGACGTCCACCGAGTTCGTCCGCTGCATCGTCTCGCGAAACGACATCCGCTCCTCTGGCGCAAAGCCGCTGCACTCCTGCATCGACTTGAATGTGCCGGCGTAGTAGCGGTCGTAGTCGCGCTCCGCCACGTTGAGGTCACCAGCCCAGATAAAGCCGTGCGGGCTGCTGTCGCCGCCTGTCGCCGCCGCCGACGGGACGGCGGCATTTTCGGTGGCCCAGGTGTCCAGCCGGTGAAGGTACTCCCTCATGTTGGGATCAAAGGATTGGATGCGGTAAGGCAGCCGCGTCAGTCCCATGCCGCTGTTCGCCACGTATGTGTTCACGAGGGCAATGCGCGACGACGACGATCCAGAGCCCGGATCCGGAGAGAGGAATGTAGTCAGCACGCGGCCCTCCTCATCGCCAGCGCCTTCCACCAATACCGGTGAGCCGGCGGCCGCGTCTGCCTGTGGTTCGGACGGCAATGCGAAGCCACGAGTGCACCGCGCGTGCAGCCGTTTCACAGTGGTGCTGTTCTTCATGTAGGTGCGGGTGCCCGAGTAGCCCCGCTTGAAGGCGCACGGGTGGTCCACAAAAGAGTAGCCGTCCACCACGCCGAGGGCCGCATTCGCCTCTGCCTCGTCGACGTTCAGCTTTGTCTCCTGCAGGCACAGAATATCGGGCTGCTCGGCCTCCATGAACGCTCTCAGCGCCGAGGCGTTCTTCTTCAGCAGCCCGCGTAGGCCGGCTACGTTCCAGGTAATGAACTTGTACATGCGCGATGGGTCGAAGTCGCTGTCCGCCGTCCTGCGCACGAACGGCACCACGTCAGACCAAATCTCCTTCTCGGACCTCTTCGTGTTGAGGGCGGCGAGGGCCTCCGCGGTGCGGATCAGCTTACCGACATCGCCGTTCGTGATCTTCGGCGCGCTGCTCGTGCGACGTGCGGGGTTCCCGGTCGTCGTCGTCTTCTTAGCGCCGCCTGCAGCCGTGACGGTGGCGGACGTGGTGTCCGTTGTGGTCGCCGTCACTGCAACTTCCGCCTTGACTCGCTGGCCGCCAGCCGCCTTCTTCGAGGGCAGCAGCTCAGATGGTGGCGACGACGTCGTCGACGAGGACGTAGAGTCACCGCTGGACTGCCGGCGTCGCTTCGAGGCCATGGTGGAGAGTTATGTGCGATGGGGAGAGAGGGGAAGAGGACGATACGTCTAAGGATGCACCAGCCGTACGTAACAGCTTGTATGTGCGTGCACGACGAGAGAGGCCACTCTGCAGGTGTACAGCTCAACACTCTCCACTGCGCAACGAGTGAGCTGAACGAGCAAAGGGATAGCGACAAGGCAGAGCGCAGCGCAGACCGCTCACCAGGGAAGGAGGAGGAGGAAGGCGTGTAGACGTGGGGTGCAGGAAAGACAGAGGCATGTCGAGAGTATAAAGCAGTACCACATACACACCGCGTGCATGCTACGTCGCGGCGAGCGACTGTGAGTGGGTCGGGGATGGGCACAGTAAGAGGGAGGCGATGCGGTGTGCTCGTGGATGGGTGAACGACGCCTCATCACAACAAGACACACACACACACACCAACAGAACGTGTGCACGAGAGGCACAAGAGAGTGTGTCGGGGGACCTCCCAGGTAAACACAGAGAGGCGCATCATCTCTCAGAGGCTGCCCTTCCCCCTCCCCTCCACCCTCCCCCCACCCATCCGTCTCCGTTGCCCTCCTCTATATATTTCCTTCGTTGTCTTACGTAGGATTGCGGCCGTGGTTGACGTCGCTCGCGCGCGCTTCCTCGCATCGCTCCGCCTCCCCTCCCCTCCCCCCGTCTCGCACCTCGTCACGCCTCTGAGCCGGAGGCGTCGAACAACGGAGAGGCGGAAGAGAGACAGAGGGACGACGCGAGGCAAGGCCTACCGGGGGAGGTAGAGGAGGCACGGCCCAAGCGCAGCAGCGCACGTCTGTCCCCCTCTCTCTCCCACCTCCTTCACCCCTTTCCGCTCCGTAATGCCAGCGAGCAAGGAGGCAAGCAGGGAGGCAGGGACAGTCAACCGCCCGCCGATCCTTACGCTGCCATGTCGCTTGCTCAGGGGTAGACGCACCCTGGGCATGCGTGGATTTGCTTTACACGGTGCAAGCACCGCTGGCGGTGTCGCACACATGGTTTACGTCAGCCTTTCTTAGTGCCGTCGCTTTTTCTTTTGCGACACGACCGTCGCCCCAACAGGGCCGGCGGGCTTCGCCTTCTGAGCCGCCTCCGGATCGCGACGGAGCAGCGCTGCCGCACGAGATGTGCCTCCTGGTGGTCGGTAGGCCTGCGGCTTCGGCTTCTCCTCCCCGGCAGCACGCGGCGAGGCGGCGCGAGCCGGGTACTCGTTGGGAGCATGCATCGCCACCCAGTGCGCCCCGTACAGCACCGGATATTTACACGTCAGCACCCGCGCCCCATTCAGCTTCGTCACGACGATCTTGTTGTCCATCCGCAGCCGCGTGAAGACGGTGGAGCATAGGAAGTTGTAGCTGTCGGGGGCCCAGTTCTGAAAGCTGCACTTCTCGTTGAACTCCCCGGTGCAGGCTGCCGACGACGCTACAGGAACGGTGGCGTTGGAGCCAGCACCGGCGCCTGCCACCGGCGCCATCTGGGGACGGGCATAGAACTGGTAGTCACCAGCGAGGTTTCCGCTGCCGCCAAGGACGAACTGAGCACCGTTGGGGGCCCACGCTACCATGTTACGCGGTGCCTCTCCGAAGGTCATCTGCGCCACACCGTTCTTGTTAAACAGCGTGCACTTGTTGCGTGGCATCTTGCCGTGAATAACCAGCAGCTCATCTAACGTGGGCGACCATTGGCAGTCGTGCACTGTCTCGCCCTCACCCTTCAGCCTGACCTCCGTGATGCTCCGGTTCATGATGTCGATGATGTGCAGCTGTACGGTGCCATAGTAGCTCTTCCCGCTCGGGTCCCGCTCGGACTTCACGAGGAGCGCCACATAGTTGCCGGACGGGCTCCAGAAGAGGCTCGCTGCCTCGGCGCGGCCGAAGTTCACCTGGTACAGCGGACCTTCACGGAGCTCAGGGAGGCGATAGACACAGAACGTGGCCTGGCGCTGCTTGTAGAATGGCTTGAAGAGTGCAAGCATCGGGCGGCCCTCAGCTGGCGCCGTCGCGTACTCGATCTCCTTATCCTGTGCCAGCATCAGGTCCACCTTGCTCAGTGTCCCGTTGACGGCAGCTGTACCGTCATGATCGGCATCCGACTGCTGCTCGCTGTTCTCCTCGTTGGGGCCTTCCAACAGCACCGAGGACGATGCCGTGGAGGCGAGGTCGCCGTTCATGGCGTGCATCCAGCCCTGCACCGGCCGTACCACGTATGCCTCGTCTGCCGTCCAGACCATGGCCGGCCAGCGGGCCTGCATGCCGCGACGAAGCAGCCTGCCTTTGGCGGTCTCAAAGACGCTCAGGTTTCCGTCGGGGGTACGCTTCTGGTCCATCATCGCGTATGCGACGAGGTACGTGCCCTTCGGCGAGAAGGCCAGGCTCACCGCGACGTGAGGCATGGGTACGGCGAAGAGCGTCTGAAAGCTGAACCGGCACGGGTCGTCCTCGGCGGCGGCGGTGTTCTCGATCACCTCCGTGTACGTCAGCGTGGTGGTTGTCGCGTGGGCGAAGCAGGTGGGCCGCGCAGGGTTGAAGGTAACTTCACACTCACGATAGTCGCCGGTGTAGCGACTCGCCTCGCCGCTGAGCTCCGTAAGACTCGCCGCCTTCTCGTTGTGCACAGCAAGGACGAGCGAGTCGTCCTTGCGCAGGACCATGGGGAGGAGTACGAGGGACATAGTGAAGGTGGCGCCGTGCTGCCTCTGTGCCAGTGAGGAGGAGGAGGAGGTCGAGCGAAAGGGGGGCGGGATACACAGGGTGGTACAGAGAGAGAAGGGATGAGGCGGCGGCCTAATCTGATACGGACGTGGGTGAGTGCGCGCGTGTGGCGGCGGTGATGTGCGTGTGAGGCGGGTAAGCAGGAGGCGATCACACCGGCGATCCTCGCGTTTCGGTTGCTGCGACGATGCGTGCGACACCCCCCCAGACGAGGGGGAGAGAGAGAGACGAAGCGAAGACGGAGAGATGAGAGAGAAGGCGGCCACGGTGTGGCAGACACAAACCAAACCCGCACACGTTCCCTAATCCGCGGAGAAGAAGGAGGAAGAGGGGGGAGGGAAAAGCACCGGGGAACGCATCCGCACGCAGCAGCAGCAATAGCATCCCCCTCCCCCACCAGCAACAGTGTGAGAGAGAGGAGCAAGAGACGAACGTTGAGGGAGGCAGGCAGGGTATGTGCGTGCTTGTCTCCCCTCCACAGTCCGCCGCTCGACGGCACCGTCTCCCAATCTCGTCCCACTCACGCCCTCCTCCCTTCCTCGACAGGGCACGCGCACACACACACACATCCGAATCGCCTCTCCTCACTCCCCACCCTCACCTCCTCAGAGCTCTTACGACGGCGATGCTCATGCAGCAGCCTCTCACAGTATATCACTCGTCCCTTTACCAAGAAGAAAAGCATGCAAGCGAAGCAGCGCCACCACCGACCGCAGCAGGCAGGGTCTGCCGTCGACAGCGCCTCTACGATAAACAGAAAACATTCGAATGAGCTGGGACCGGAAGGGCGCAGGTGCGGTGTTCGCAGGGCCTCTTACAGCGGTCGCAGCGGTGGGGTGTTGGCGAATTGTCTAAAACACCAGACGGAGACTACCCGCCAGGCGTGTGACTCCCAAGCCTGGGTTGCGGCTTCCGCAGCGGCTCAGAGTCCGCCTCGCGCACGAGGCTGTTCGCCTCCTCGCCATCCTCCTCGTCCTCGCTCGACATGGGCAAGACAATGGGCAGGTCTGGCGGGAGCGGCTCACTTGACCGGTACTTCTTCAGGTACGGGTTCCACTCGATGATGGTGGAAACCGTTAGGTTGTACGCTGCGGCGATGCCCTCGAGCGTGTCATAGTCCTCCCCGCCCGCCAGCTGCGACCCCTCGAGGGGGTCGTCCAACTCACTCCACTCCTGCAGCCGTTGCTGTAGCGGCTCCAGAGGAGACGGACCAGCCAGCGACGGCGGGGACGGCAAGCGCATCGCCGGCGCAGTCGGCCCCGCGTCCGTCTCAACGCCTGGCTTCTGCCACAGCTGCTGTGGGGACTCGACTGCGCGGCGAGGTGGAGGAGTGAAGAGGCGAGCCGGAGCGGTGGAGAGGCGAGTTCCGGTGCAGGTGCTCTGCTGGGAGCGGCTGAGGTTCGGTGGGGGACTGCTGACGTGACGTCCTAGCATGGCCGGAGGGCGCATAGAGGGGGTCCTCTCCTCCTCGTCCTCGTCCTCAAAGTAGTCTTCTGTATCGCTCCTTGGTGACTCAGTCGCCTCAGCCTCGATCCCCAAGTGGCCTCCAGGGGAGGAGTACGAGGCGCTGAGAGGGCTGCCGTCCATGTTGGAGCGGCCGGTGCTCGAAAAGGCTTTGCCAGCCGTGCGCTGCGCACCACGACGGCCTCGGTGCTGAACGGGGGTCAGGAAGTCACTCGGACTGTGGATGTCGCCACTGTTCACTGCGGCCTTGGATGCTGTGGCGGCTGACGGCGGGCGCTGTTCCTTCGTCATCGGCGAGCACGACGAGGTGTCCGACGGAGCAGCGAGGGACGGTGACAACGCCGAGACACGCTGGTAATGCTGCAATGGTGAGAACCATTGGTGCCGGGGCACCTCTGCGCCACATAGCTCTCCCTCCCCCTCCGCGCCTCCGCGCATGCGGCTGTGCGCGCTGTTGCTTCGCCCATCCGCACCGAGCGAAGAGGGCGGCGAGACGGCAGAGAGTGACACACTTGTCTCCCGCGCCGGCGACGGCAGCCCCAACGCCCGTGCTCCTCCCTTCACCTCCCGACACTGCACCGCAGACGCTGCTGCAGCAGACCCGGCACTGCGCTTTCTCGGATCCCTCCCATCACTCTCACCGTCTGCCAGGGACGAGTGCGGTCTAATCGGGGAAGGTGTGGTGTTCGCGCCAGGCGGCGCCATCGTACCGATGTCAAGGTGGCGCCCTCTCGACGTCACGACAGAGATCGTCAGCGCTTCCCCAGTTCGGCTGCAGGGAGGGGAACGGGAGTGGTCACGCATGCGGACCTCTCGTGCAGTGGTGACGGAGCTACCACCATCAATGAACTCTTGCCGAGGAAAACTGTCGTGCCACGGCGTCGCCTCGATGGCCGACGCTGCTGCTACTGTTGCTGGCAAAGTGGTCGCACCCAGGAGCATCGGGGACGGCGCCAGGGAAGGCACAGGTGGTGACGGAGGAGAGTCTTTGGGTGCGCTGCGGCTGCAGCGGGCCTTGCCGTTCGCACGCGCATCGCCCTCCGGACTTGGTGGCGACTCCATCGCGTCCTCCTTCAAGTCTATCAGATAGTACCTGTCTGGCGGGGAGCACGGGTTGCTGGACACCGACATCATGACTGGTTCCGGCGCGCAGGAGGGTGGAGCGGCGTTGATGCAACTGTTTGGCATCGACAGCTCCGGAGCTTGAGGAGAGTGGCTCGAGCCACGTCCGCTGTCCGCAGTCCAGGCGCTGTATCGCCCTTGACTCGCGCCGCCTTCGCTGCCACACGGAAAGATGCCGCTGCCGATTCCAACGATGGAGGCGCCCGCACCACCAGCAGTCCTGCTCGAGCGACTACTCTGAGTGCTACTGGCTGCGGAGTTGTGCCAGCGAGCGCCGACGCTGTGGCCATACCCTGCATCAGTCCCCTGCGCCTTCGCCGAGGTGTGGCCACTCACCGCGACTCCCGACGACCCCGTAGAGCCGGCAACGAGTCTTGTGCGCGACGCCGGCGTCGACGTCGACGACGGTGGCGGTGGCGAGACCGAGGACGCACCAGGTCGTAACTTGAGGTAGGTATCGGGCGGCAGCACGTCTTCCTCGCGAAGCGTGGGCGGCAGCTGCGGGTTCCACTGGCGGATGTCAGTGACAGACACCTTGAAAAGCTCAGCGACACTGCCAAGCGTCTGCTGTGCAGCTGAGGTACCACACTGCAGACTTGGTGCGTCACTGCCGCCACTCGGACGTTGCTGCAGCAGCTGCTCTCGTTGCACAGCGGTGGCCCAGTGAGCCAGCGCCGTTGCGCGGGCAAGCGCTACCTGCAGTTCCGACACCACCTCGTCGGGAAGGGTTGTTGGCTGCCCATGACGATGGCAGCTGTGGCCCACATCCAGTGGCTGTAGCGCTGCGTACAGCAGCTCCACCTGCCTCTTGAGGCCCTCCATTGCTCGGCCAATGTCTCCGACCCGTTTTCCCCTGCTGTTGGGAGGCGGCAGAGAAAAGCAACAGGAGGAGGAGGAGGAGAGACACGAGAGATGGCTGGGGAGGGGAGAGGGGTGGGTGGGTGTATACACGTACACGTCTGTGTATGTGCTTTGTGCCGATTTAAGCTCAAACGGAAGAGAGTGTAAGCTATCTATGGTGGATGTGCGTGCGAGAGTTGATGCGCAGGTGGGCACGAGTGCACCTGAGGTGTCCTATGATGACGCGTAGAGGTGCGCCGGCTCGTGGCGCACGTGTCTCGCAGTCACGGATGGAAAGCACGTACACACGCACACAAGCAGAGAGAGAGACGGACGCGCACTCTGGCAGGCGCGTGGTCTGTGAGCGTTGGATGAGGTAACTCGCTTACAAAACGGCCACTGGTCTTTGCTTACTTGTACGTATGTGCGAATGAGTATGGGTGCTCGCTGCCCTTCGCATCGCCGGCATCCGCACGGGGTGACGCTCTGGAACCTGCATCAGAGCAGCGCATAGCGACACGCGCGTGTTCGTGTTCACGAATGCGCGAATTCACCCGCGCCCAAGGTGATCCCAAGCACACGTCGATGAGACCCACAATGACGGCGGTGAGAGTACGGTGGAGTGGCAAGCGCGGAGGGGGACGTGTGAGAGACAGACAGGTAGACAGAGACAGAGGGAGTGCATGGCACGAGCAGCCGTGCGCTGGGGCAGACGCGGACCCCGTCTTCGCGCAAGGATGAGCGAGCGCGCGTCCCTCCCTGGGTCGCGGTGCAAAGAGCATGAGCAGTTGCGAGGAGGCCGTGGGCGGGCGGGCTGGTGGCTCAGCAGGTGAGTAATGCCTCGCCCACGATCCGTGGGCGCCTAGCGCTCCCGCCGCAGGGCGACGGGTCAGCAAAGCTGGAGAGCGAGAGTGCGTCATGTCATAGAGACGGCAGTGGGCACCCGTAGAGGGTGCGTGTTCGGCCATCCTCAGTTTCTGTTTCCTTGGCTCCTGGCCGACGTGGCGGTGAAACGTGCGCTGTCTTGAGCACGCCGCCCATTGCACCCCAGGCGTCGTCATCCACACCGCCGTGGGGAGAGAGCATTCTATGTGCCTTGGCCAACGTCAGCCGCCGCCTCTTCTCTATCCCTCACCGCCACCACTCGCAACTTCACCTCCCGTAGCGTCCTTGATGGGCATGTTCTCTCGCCTAGATCGATAGAGACGCGCGCCGGTGTGGTGGATGGAGAGAAAGGGAGAAGGGGAGGACACGCCTCCCACCACCCGCGCCGCAGCAGCGTGCTGCGCAGGCAGAGGATACCCGTACGAACGACGCATGTGACGTCGATTGCGCTGCCGTCGTCCCCACTTCACTGGAGAGGAGAGGAGGGGGAGTCACGATCAGGAGTCGAAGAAGGCGGACGCTCAGCACGCTCCTCTCACCCGCTCTACCCTGTTGCCTGCTCCCTCCACCCTGAAGCGCCTTTAGAGCCCGCGTCTCGTGGCGTGCTCGGCTGCCGTCCTCTGCAGCTTCCCAATCGCCGCCAGCAGCTGGTCATGTCGACGAATATCGCGCTCCAGTTGCTCACGCGCACCCACAATCTCGGCGGTCATGGACGAAGACGGAGGAGGTGGCACGTGGAAGAGGGAGGAAGCGCTCGGGTATGGCGTGAGCGCCTCGGGTACGGTGCTGGGACAGGAAACTGGCAGGTTACTCTGACGCTGTTGCTCAAAAGTCGCATCGATCGACCACGGGGACGTGCTGCTGGCTGCATGTCCGCGGCCCTGCGGTGCCCCACCTCTCGTCACGTCTCCCCACGCGGAGGCGTCGCTCACGTCGAAGGACGGGGCACCATAAAAGACTGAAGTGGTGGCAGGAAAAGTGTAGCCGACGATGGTGCCGTATGGCGGAGCGTTACCTGACGGGAGTAACGCTGGAAAGGCCTGACTCGGCCAGGCGGCACACGAGCCGTGGCGTGTGCTCAGCGGCTGATACCCAGGCACACCCACAAATAGAGGTGGCTTCACTGGTGCGGTGTGCAAGGGAGAGGCCATAGGACTGGGAAAGCCCGTTGGCGGCGACGGCGCGACGCCTGCGGGCTGCGCTGGTTGTCGCGCACGCGACGGCAGCGGTGGCGTCGGAAAACCTGAGTCGAAGTTCGCCGCCCCTACCGGGGAGACGTGTGAGCTGGTAGCCAGGCGTGGCGGAGCGTACGGATGGTACAGCTGGAGGCCCGGTGAAGATGCGTCTCCTGCCGCTGCTACTGGAGTGGTACTTGGTGATGAGCACTGCGGTGTCTGCGCAGCCATAGGCGCTGGCGTTGAGGGGTGGCTCGGCAGCGCTCGCGGCGACGCCTTGCCGTGCACGGCATTCTCGGTGAGATGCGCTGCTGCAGTGCAGGCATCCCCTTCACACTCACCGTCCCCACCCCCAGGTCTGACACCAGCTCCTTCGTCCGCCGTGGTGGATGTATGCGTGCTCATGAGCAACTCTACCTGACGTGAGATGGGCCCAGTGCCGAGTGCCAGTGGTGACCGCCCTGCCACCACCGACGAAGGCCGCGGTGGCAACGGCGCGACAGAGGTGTCGCTGACCCACGTCACCTCTCCGCCTAGCCGCTGCTGTGGCTGTTGGAGCGCCTGCTGCTGTTGGAGGAGGGCAAGACAGCGCTGTCGCCACGCGTCCGCCTCACAACGCAGTGCTTCGATGCACTCCAGAGAGTCGTGTACAGGGGCCACCGCATCACTCGCGGTGGCGTTACCGCCGGGGCCGCCGTCATCGGCCTTGGTGCGCATGGTGCCATTGTTGGGCGTGTGAGCGACCGCCTGTGGTGTCGCTACAGCGTGCTCGTCGCTTGCGGCATGAGCAGCATCCGCGGTACTTCGCGCGCTGCCGTGAGGTGTTGCATCAACTTGTGAAGGCGGACACCCTCCGCCATCTGCCTCATCCTCCGCAGTCCGCGCGTGGTGCCGCTGACGGTGGCAATGCCGAGGTCGGTCTTGCTCCCAGCTAATATACTCGATCATCTCGTGGATATCGGCCAGATCCGCATCCCGCCGCGTCGTCTCCTCCGTGTACCGGGCCAGTAAATCGTAGTAGCGCCTCTGCCACACAAGCGCCTCTACCTTCGTCGATGATGAGCCCCGCATCTGGTCCGGCGCAGGCAACGCGGCTGGCGGAGGCGGCAAGCTGGAAAAGCAGACGCGGTACCTTGTCTGTGCGGCAGCGCGTTTGACGCGGCGATGCCGCCTCGACTCGGTCGCTGAGGTGCGTGGGCAGTGGCGGGACAGTGACGCAGACGCCGCGTGCGCTTCCGCACATGCATCTCCATCTCCTCTCCCTGCCGTCAACGTGCTATCGTGGCTGCCGCGCGCTCTGTGATGGCGGCGCTTCTGCGAACGACTATGTGTTCGGTGGCGCTCGGCACTGCCCCTGCGGCGCTGCATCCCCGGTTTGCGAGGCATATCGGCGGCGGTGTCGCGACAGTTAGTGGGGGCCGAAGAATGCGGCCGCTGCCTTGGCCTCTCTCGTGCCGAGTGCGTTCGTCGAGACCCATATGGTCTTTGTGATGCTGTGTGCCGCCCGTGTTTCGGGGGTGTAGTGGAGCAGACCCCGTTCGACGCACACCGTGATGACGGAGAAGGGGACACACAACGCGCTGGCAGCTCGGCGATGGAGCTGGCTGGACTGGTGGACGGCAGGCTGCTGGTGGTTGCGGATGCAGTGGTCGATGCGGTGGCTGGCGCGGACGACGTTGTAGAGGAGCAGCGATGTGGAGTGCGCGGAGAGAGGGAGTCACGCGACCGAGATCGAGGAAAAGCTGCAAAGACTCTCCTCGTCTTCTTCGCCGCCTTCGCGGAGGCGCGGGTTGCCGTGCGCGCCCACTCCCCACCTCGCGCGTTGGAGGTGCGTTGCCGCCTCTCTCTCGTCGCCATCCTTTGATTAGGGTAATGAAGAGGCGTCGCCTGCTCAGCGGCGGTGGCGGCATCGGTCTCACCACTCGTTGCAAGGCGCTCGCCAGCCGCCTGCGCTGCGGCTGTGGTGCGTTGCTGCGTGGGAACGTCGCTCACGGTGGAGTCGTCTGTTGCTGCTGTTTGCATGGAGGACTCCATCTGATGGACGCGCTGCTGCAGTTGCCGGGTCATATAGCGGGACTCGGCAAGGTGGCGTACGAGCTCAGCGACGTCGCGAACACCGATACGGGAGATGTTGCCAGAGGCGCCCGAGTGGACAGAAAGCACGGTGGTGTCCGGTGGCAGAGAAAGGGACGGAGAGACAGCCGGCGGCGGAAGAGCTGATGCAGCAGGCGCGCCGCCCTGGCGGGGGATGCCAAGAGGCTGCATACTCGCTGAGGGATGGAGATGCTGTGGTGTTAGGGCAGGACTGGGCAACGGTGATGACGACGATATGAAAGCCGCATATGTGCCGGACTGTGGCACACCAGCGCCAGCGGAGGAGCACCGAGGCGGATGGGGTGGCGGCTGTGGTTTCCTGCAGTATTGCCGCGACTGCATGGTGACGGAGGACAGGAAGAAAAAGATGGGAGACACAGGAGGGGAGGGGATGGAGGCGCGGTAGGCATGGATGATGAAGCAGGCCATGCATGGAGCAAAGGCTCACGCATCTGGCACGCACGCACAAGAATACCTCTCTCAGGCGTTGTGCGCAGTGAGGTGGGACGTGAGGGGCAGCAGTGCCGTGGCGGGCGAGCCAGAGGGCTGAGGGACATGAGAGAGAGCACAGCACGTACTCTCGCGTGCCACATCTGAGCTCCGTCTCAGTCGGTGCGGTCGCTAGCTAAGGAAGCCGAAGAGGCAATGAAAAGCTTCCGTGGGCAGGCAGCAGTGCACGCAAAGGATGCGGTCAATTCGTGGTCGTCAGCCTCTTTCGGCTGCGCACATGCGATGCGCTCCTGCGGGGGGCAGGGCGGTCGCGGACATGCGTGAATGCCCTTGCTATTCATCAATCTATACGTCTGCATGTGTGTGCGAAAGACAAGTCCCTTCCCCGCCCCACACGTCGTCGGCATCGAAGGGTGAGCCGTGTTCAGAACAAGAAGAGGTCTGATGCGACATTGTGGACAAGGCGCTGCACGAGCTCCGACACCTCGCTGGTGGTCCATCGGCGCTCCGCTGCAGGAGGAACAGACGACTGGCTTGCTGCCGGGACCTCGGTTGGCGGAGCATCCCCTGGTCCAGTGTGTGGGGTCCTCACCACCCCCGATGCATTCGCCGTCCCGGCAAGGATGTGATCAAGAGTGCAGCGCAGCCGGTGAATGAGTGCCTGTCGCACAGTGGTCGATGCGATGATCTCAGTGGACGCGGTCGGCGAGAAGTCGGCGCCGCCGCCCGCGGTGCGCTGGTTGACGTGCAGCTTCGCCTCCACGTACTCCAGCAAGGCATCTGGCAAGCCGTTGTTGCGCAAGTTCAGCTCTATCAGCGTGTTGTTCAGGTAAAGTGCCGTGACAAGAGGAAACGACACTACAGCCTCGTGGACACCGACGTGGCGCCCAGCCGAAGATGCCATGTCATACTCGCGAGCCGCACTCGAACGTCCCGCCTCCGCGCCGTGATTCATCGTCGCGTCCGAGAGAAAGTAGGTACCCAGTAGGTTGTGGGAGAGGTCGAGCCGCAGCAGCGGCTGTGCGGCCACGGCCACGGCTGTTGATGTTTGTAGTTTACAGAGCGCCGATGCGCGACCACACGCCCTCGAGAGACTGCGCGGTGCCGCGACAGACCGCGCAACAATGAGCTCGGCAAGAGCGGCTATTGCCGGCCCGGTGCGGCTGCCGCTGATGCAGTTGCGACGCAAGCTCAGCACCTCCAGCGAAGGATGCAGCTGCAGCGCGGCGCAAAGCAACGCAAGTCCAGCGTCACGCGAGCCCAAACGGTTGTCCGATAAGTTGAGGGAGTGCAGCTGCGGGCATGATGCGAGTAGCGACGCCAGAGGCCCGCCGTCCGTGAGCGCCGCGCCGCTGAGGTCCAGCAACCGCAGCGTGCTCGCTGCCCAGAATCCAGGGATGGTGGGCGGGTGCAACAACGGGGTGGCCAGTGTCCACAGCCCCGGTGGATGAGAGCCACCGCCTTCGCATCTGCTAGCTGCCGCTAGGGCCGCTGGCTTTACGGAAGTGGTGGCCACTTGTCGGCAAAGGCAGCGCAGCCCAGCGTCACCGAGAGCGGTGTCGCGCAGCGATAAACTGTGCAGCGGCACGGCAGCCACCACACTTCGCAGGGTTGCGACCCACTCTGACAAGGGCATCCAGAGACCACCAAAATCGAGTGACAGTCCAGCCTCGCCTATGCCCCTCTTACTGTCATCGTCGTCATGCAGCGCCGTGGGTGATGCCCTAGCGGTTGCCGCCTCGGCATCCCCCTCGTCGCCACAGCATGCATCTCTCGTAGTCGCGGCGGCGAGGGCGCAGTCGCTCCCTGATGAAGCCCGCCCTCGGCTTTGCACCAGCTCCACCGCCTGCAGGACACGAAAGAGCACCACCGGATGCATCTCCACCTCTTCTTCTGCGCAATAGGTGCCGTACAGAGAGAGCCACCCCCGCGCCTGCGCCTGCGCCACCGCAGGTGGCACCACGACGTCCGGGGCATCGACTGCACTCGGCGCGGATGCGCACGGCGGTGATTCCATTTTTCTTTTCTTTGCCTGTGCGTTGCAGCAGCCGCTGGGACCTCCATGCAGAGTCAGGGGAAGAGGAACAGCCGAATTCGACGGCTCGCAGACTATGCGTGTGCTGGTGGGTGCGTGACACACCGTCTAGCGGGTCGCCTTTCGCCGGGTTGACCAAAGCTTGTTATCCGATGGATGTGTGTGTGTGTGTGCTGGGGAGGGAAGCGTGTGTATTATGGTGAGGTGGTGCAGCGACTGTGTCGCTGCACCGTCGCCAAAGACGTGTGGAAGGCAAGCGCACCGCAGCAGAGGGGCTGGGGGTCTCTTGTCAAGGCTGTCACCGCCTGAGCAGGCATGCGCGCCGCGCAACAGCCCAAGACAACACAAGCACCACTCATCACGCACAGCAAAACGGCCCAAAGTGAAAGAGGGGAGTTGATAAAGTAAGTGAGCGCAAGATACGTGTTTTTTCGCCTAACCCACGGCGCTTTGCACTGGTGTTTGGTGGCCATCGAAGACGAGTGTCCTCCACTGAGGCGTGGCGGGTTACCACCACCACCACCACCGAGGCCGCATGCTCAGCTGACGTGACGCACGCCTACGCACGCCCACGCCATCTCTGCCCACGTAGGTGGCTGAGTGAAGGACGAGAGCGAAAGTGGGAGATGGGGGAAGGGGGAAGGGGAGGGGGCGAGAAACTGCGTGACTCACACCCACCATGAAGTTAGCAATGGCCTCTCTGTCTGCTTGCACACTTTATTCTGCATCGCGCGATCACGCTCCTTTTGCTGCTCTGAGGATGCTCCCTCCTCCCTTCACTGCTGCGGTAGATGCAGGTGTGGAGTCTACCTCGCGGCAGACGCGCGCACGGTGCCGCATCCTCACGACGCCTCCTGCCGGCACCAGGCTCCCCATCAGCTGCGGTTCCGCTGTGCACCTCGGGGATGCTACGTACTCGGTAGCGGGGCCTCGCACATCTCACACACCACCATATCAGGCGCATTGAGAAAGGTGCACACGGGACACGACACGCCCTGCTCCGCCATGGCCAGTGAGGCACCGACCGTAGGCGCCGCAGCAACGGCACCGGCTGCAGCCGTGTTGGCAGCAGGGGATGCTGCCATTATGGATCCGCCATGGCTGCCCTGGAGTCGCGTCTCACGGAACGCCACCGTGTGCTCGTGGACGACGGACGCGGCAGATGCGCCACCGCAAGCGCCGGCTTGCAGCAGCTCCGGCGGAATCGCCTCCCACTCCTCGTCGGTCGCTGCCGTTGTGGCGCACGTCTGCGCGATGATGTCGACCGACTGCACCGAGAGCGTCTCGCCGTCGCGGATGCCCAGCTCCTGCAGCGTGGCATTGTCGAGCTGCGCATCCTCCGCGCCGGTGGCGGAGGTCGAAGCGGTCCCGCGAGTGTGGTGGCCCGACGCCTCCATGGCGTGTGGTGGCGTCGAGCACCGCTTCAAGGGCTTGTTTTTTCCGCGCCCAATCTGCAGCACCTCGGCGGGCACCAGGTATCCGTGCTTCTCGCGCAGGTGAGCACTTATATAGATCTTAAGTTGCCTGAGTGTAGTGTAATAGTGAATCCCCGCAGGGATCGCGTCGGCGTCCGTGGCGGTGGTGCTGCCGCCGCCTTTCACACTCTTCGCAGCGCTGCCTCCGGCGTGCTGCACCGCGGCCGAGGTCAGCACGCTCACCGCGTCGTAGTAGTTCTTGCGGCTCTTCTTCACATGTATGTGCAGCCTCAACGAGCCATTCAGGAAGGACTCGCACTGGGCGTCAAATTTGGCGAGCATTGCAGCGCAGCACTGCGCACAAGTAGAGGGCCACAGCTGGCGCGCACCGTTGTGAAAGCGCACCTGAATGACGGCGGCCGCCACGGGAACAGTCTGCGCACGAGACTTCGGCACCGGCGTCGCTGCGGGCGGTGACGGCGTCGACAGGGACGCAGCCGTGCAGTCGCCTGCCGAGGCTGCAGAGGGATCTGTTGGCTTCTTCGCTGCCTCTGCCGAGGCCACATCCTCCGCCGTCTCCGCGTCCACGTCCGTCACCTCCGCGCGAGGCTCAGCACCTCCCACTGCTGCCCCAGCAGTGGCCGCGCCCGTGACGCCGCCGGTCCACGACACCACACGCTCCAGCATCCCCGGCTCGCCGTACTGTGCCAGCAACGCAACATACTCATCCATCGGCAATATCACCATGGGTGGTAGCCAGCACTGACTGCGGTACTCCGCCTCAGTGGGGCCCGTCGGCGGTGAAGTCGCAGATGACGCACCGGCCCGCTCCGCCCGCACACCGCTCCAGAGCAACTCGGCCCGCTTCGCCCGCGCCCCTTGCCAGAAGCCATCGGACGGGTTCAGCCACGACACCTCCAGCAGGCTCTCCGAGTGCGCGCACTTGAATGTTTCGAATGAGATTCGCGGCAGTGCCAGCATGGGCTCGTCGTCCGCATCATCGCCGCCTTTGCCGGCGTCAGACTTGCTGCCCTCGCTCTGCATCGCCGCGTACCACCGCGCCACCCACCACGTCGGCACACAGCCATACGCGACGGTGCAGTCTGGCACCGTCTGCGCCGTCATTTTCTCCAGCGCCTCCTCGGCGTAATACAAGCGGCCCTCAAGCGTCTGCGGCTCTGGCGGCGCCGCTGCTGCAGTTGCCGTTTCTGGCGGCGACGGAGCCACAGGCGAGGAAGGGACGTTCGTTGCGCCTGCACCCCGCCCACCACTACGGCCGCCCCCACTGCGCCGCATCGTCACGCTCGCATTCCAGGCGGCGTCGCGCTGCCGCTTCTTCATCAGTGATGTGCGCAGTCGCTGCACCTCGCTTGACTGATGGGCCACTCGCTGCTGGTGCGCCTCTACCCACTTCTTCACGTACTCACGGTACTCGCGCTCGCCGTGCTGCTTGAAGAAAAGCCGATTCGGGTGCTGGGCAGCGAGCAGCTGCTCCTCGTTCTCCGCCCCGGTAGCGAGCAGCAGCTGCGCGACCCCAGCGGGACAGGTCATGGCTCCGGCAAGCCACAGCGATGGGTAGCGCTTGCGCTCCTCCATCCTCTTCATGCGCTGCTGGTGGCGCGAGGTCAGATGCTGCACGCTTGACCGCATGCACTCCTGGCACGTCGTGCTTGTTTCCGAGGCAGGGATGAGCGGAAGAAAGTAGTGTTCCACGTCGTCCTTGTTCACGCTCCAGTGCGGGTCCGACGTGCGCAGGGCACCAGAGCGATGCGCCATCGTGAGCACCTCCACAAAGCGGTGCACCCAGTAGCGGCGCAAGGAGTCTGGGATAGCCACGACCTTCTGACCAGGGCGCAGGGCACCGTGCGGGCATACCAGGTACACCGACAGGTTCAAGTCGCCGCGGTCCACGTTGAGGGTGGCCAGGCTGAACGGGTGGTCAGGGTTCGCGATAGACATCGAGACCGTCTCGGGCACCGCAGGAGACGCCGAAGAGGAGGCGGAAGAGGCGGGGGCGGTCACCGCTGCTGCCGTCAACGTCGTCGACGGCGACGACAACGACGCCGGTAACGGCGGCGGCGCCACACGCGCCTCACACATAACCAGCACACCCGTGTAGCCTTCGGCCTGCCGCACGCGTCCCCAGGCAAGCTGATTCGTGTAGAACGAAGCCCACGCCTCGACGACGGTCTTGCTGACGAGCACGCGCTGCTGCTGCCCATCCTCCCTCTTCTCCTCAGCCTCCTGCTGCTGCGTGCTCTGTGTCACTGCAGTTGACGTGGCGGCTCCGGGTCCCGCGCCGCTGTCGCCCTCGTCTCCCTCCTCGCCTGCAGCGTGCCCCTTCGGCCGCTCCGCCTCTTCCCACGCGCGGGTGAGGCTGAGCTCCGCCTCCTCGTCCTCCGCCGTGCGCGACGCGAGCGCCCGCACGCCGGCGGCCATGGCAGCGACACAGACCGGGCACAGGTTGGCTTCCATAAGGGTGCAACACAGCTGAGGGCCGCAGGCGGCGCCGCCGCCAGCCAACGACTCGCGCAAGCGGGTCGTCATCGACGACCCCGGTGTGGAGGGCGATGCAGGTCTGTCGCCGTTCGCCGCCACTGGCAAGGGCGAGCCGCAGACAGCGAGAAAATGGGCCAGCTTTGAGTACGCAGATGCCGATACCACCTTGTACGATGCCCAGGGCAACACACAGCCGTGCGCACAGGTTACCGAGGGCAACGCTTGCAGCAACGAGTACTGGCGCACTTGCTGACGAACCTCTTCAGCAGTCTGCATGTGGCCATAGCGGAGGGGGCTCACCGTGGCAGTCACCACGGTCCCCTCAACCGCAGCGCTAGCGCCACTGCCCGAGGCGCCTTCCTCGGACCCGACAACAAGCGGCTTCGCGTCAATACCAGCAGCACCGCTCGAAAGCGCAGCGTCGACACTGTCGCTCGCCGGGCCTGCGGTGGCGTCCAAGTCCCTCTTGCTGCGCTTCAGCTTCGACTCGGCACCGCCGCCGAGCGCCGCCGCGTCCACGTAGGCAGGCAAGAAGAAGCGGCCGAAGTGCTGCAGCCAGCGGGTGGGGAGGACGTACAGTGACGATGTGGCCGTCGTCGCGGTCGATATCCACGCCGGGGCACTCGAGGCGCTCGTGGCACTCTCAAACACAGCCTTCGCGGCGGTGGCCCATAAGTCGAACAGCGCCGCTGCCTGCGCGCGCTGCTCCATCCAGTTGTGGCGCTTGGTAAGGCAGTCATCATTCACGCGATCAACGTACTGACGCAAGTACACGGGGTACTCCGCAGGGGTGGGGGTGGCGCTGGTGGACGGAACGGGAGCAACTGGCTGCAACTGTGGTGATTTGCCCGTGTTGGGCGGCGCCGACACCGACGCAGAACTGGGAGATGAGGACGATGTGGCGATGCGGTGGTACACGAGCAGGTAAGCGTCTGGCGACGCGCCGCGCTGCCCTTGGTAGCGGTTCAGCTTGGACACATCTGCGTCGTTGAAGCTCAGCCACGAGCTGCCTCTGCTACCACCGCTGCTGCCCGGCTCCGCCGAGACGCCGGAGACCTTCCCGTGGTAGGTGTAGTGGCCGGATACGGCGGTGTCGCCGAGGTGGTTCACGACACCGCGCAGCTCGTACAAGTGGTGGGCGTCGCTCTCCTCTGACGCCACGCTCTCACCGCCAGCGGCTCTAGACGTGGTGTTCCGCTTCTGCTCGTGCCACTGGCGCATGTACGTCGCCATGTCGAGCTGCAGAGGGAAGGTGGTGGTGGTGGTCACCTTGTGCCGCTGCAGCGACTGCAGGTCGAACTCGAAGCGGTTCCAGTGGATGACGAGCACGTCTGGCAGGGTCCGCATATATTGTAGCGACGTGGCCACCGCCGTGTGGCCGCATTGCTCGCACATAAAGCCGTCCACCGCCTCCGGCTTCGAGAACTCCGACAGGGAGTCCTCCAGGGTGGGGCAAACAGGTAGCGAGAGATACAGGAACGGCTCCGCTCGCTTGGAGGACCGGCCGCAAGAGCCGCACCGCCGGTCGTACAGCAGCGTTCCGGAGAAGGTACTGGTGACGGCAGCCTTCACCGTTGGGCCGCAATGGCACCGCAGCCAGTCCAGCAGCAAGGTGAAAAACTCCTGCGCATCCTGCTGCACCTTCACGTCAAGGGAAAGGTACGTGGCGAACGACTTCGGGTCCGCGCCGGCGCCTTCACGGCTGAAGGCCATTAATGCAAAGAGCTCCCTGAGCCCCGACTCGGCCAGCTGGTTAACGCCGGTGCCGCCTTGCGCCTCCGTGGCCGCCGCGCAGGGATGGTCGTGCGCTGCGGCGTCGTCGTTAAGGATGGCGTGGCGCACCCGGGCGATGCTGAAGATGAGCTGTAGCACGGCGCTGAAGTAGCACGTGTTCATCAAGTTGCGCACGCCACGCCACAGGCAAGGGAAAGCCGGGTCGCTCATGACGGTGCTCTCGGTGGCGTCGCCGGCAGCCGTCGCGCTTCCTGTGGCCTCTGCTAAGTCTTCGCGAGTGCTCTTCGTGGCTCGCGCTCCGCCCTGTTCGCGCCCTGTCGGGGCGGAAGATGAGGACGCGGGGTCGGCATTCACCGTCGTTACGCTGCTGCACTTCACCGTGGGCAGCGGCACCACATACGGACCGTCCCCCATTAACGCCTTCAAGCAGTCCTCGCGCGTGGCAGCGTCGCTGCCAAGCAGCTGGAGCCCCGCCATGCACCGCGGCGACGCCGTGCAGTTCACCAGACGCTCATTCTTGGCTGTGTGCTTCGTCATGCATGGCGTGTTCAAGCGGTACGCCTTGCGTATCAGTGCAGGTGGCAGGACCGCGCGCAGCGCCTGCATCTCATCGGAGAGCGCGCCGCCCTCGATAGGGTGCAGAGACGGCTGATTCGCCACTGCTTCCCCGACGGAGTCCGGAGAGGCAGCATGGGAGTACCCATCCATACTCTCCTCCGCATCCACATCGATCAGCGTACGACCATCCTCCACTGCTGCTCCCGATGCCTCGACAATCGACTCGATGGGAGTGGCACCGGTGGCGGTAGAGCGTGACGGTGGAGCCAGAATCCCCAGCAGCTCCTGTCGGGGGGTGTAGTGAGCACGCGCACATCCCTCGAGCACCTCCGACGCCCAGAGATCCCCCACACCTAGCAGAGCAGCGGACGCCGTCCCCGTCACGCAAGCGCTCATGAGTGCGATGCGCTGTGGGGGCAATCACGGAGAGACTGAGAGGTGCGGGTGCGGAGGAAGACAGGGAGAAGCGGACGGGGACGAGCGCACAAGGATGAAAGAGGCGCCAGCAACACAAGACGACAGGCGCGAGGGCGATGGGGAAGGAGAGGGTGAGGGCGTCAAGGAAGCGCGCTACAGCAACCAGAGCAGCGACCGCCAATCACGAAAGGGAAGGGACGAGCAACCAATAGCGACGCCCGCACGCTCCAACGCGTGAGACCAAAGGGAGGGAGGAGGGAGCGAGGGAGACCCCAGAGAGAGAGTAAAGCAAACAGTTCATCGAATACGCGTGCCACATCGCACGGGCCTGATGGTGGTTGTAGGAGGTGTAGTGAGCGAGGCGAGGAGAGCCACTGGGCCGCCGCCACCGGGACCGTCAGCTCTGCTTTCTTCGCGGTAACTGAAGTCGGGATCTGAGTAAGCAAGCGTCAACGGCCGCGCATGTGTGTGCTCGTTGATCGCAGAGTTGTGCGCTGGTGGATGTTGGGATTACGCCACTGGTCGATTCGTGTCATTCTCCCTCCTCTCCCCTCCCCTCCCCCCGCGCGCTGTCAATGAACGCAAAGGGAGGGGGAAAGGGGGGACGCACGCCGCAACGACGTCCCCCGTCTCTGTCGGCAAGAGGCGGTAAGGGGGAGGGAGAGGATGACGTGTTGCGCGGCAGACGATGCGCAGACGGTGATAAGCGACAGCCAGACAACAATCTTTGCACAATGACGTCCTCCACTGCTTCTGCCTGTGTGTCGGTCACCTTCTCCCCCACCACCACCACCACTCGCCTTGCTCCGAGGCAACCAGGCAGGGAGGGGGCAGGAGGAGAGTCGTGTTGCGGGGGCGATGGCGACGGAGGCCGCACCAACAGGATGTGCGAGAGAAAGAGAGACGGCGGTGGAGTCAGGAGGGCGGCGACATCAAGTACACGAGTGGCACACTGCGAGGTGGAGAGACAGAGAAGATGGCAGAAGAAGCGCAGGCACAGAGAGGTCCGCCTCCACTGCGGGCATGCTCGTGCACGTGCACACAACAAGCTCTTCTGCCCCCCACCCCACCCCACCCCCAACGGGTAAGCAGGGCTCCAGCGCACGATACTTCTTCTGCTGTGCTTTCATCGCGTCGTGAAGCAAGTCCTCCTGTGTCTGTGAACGCGCATGTGGGAAGAGGAGCTCGCACGGCCGCGCGAAAGCGTGGCGCCCGCTTCATCCTCCCTGCCGCATCGTCTGCGACCCCTCCGCCCGGGACGGATTTGGGCAGGGAGAAAGAGAGCGAAGATCAGACGGTCAGGACAAGGAGACCCTCCCCCCCCCCTTCCCAGGGCAACGCCACACTTTGATGCGTACGCTATGTCGCCAGCGGGGCCGTGGGCGTCCCTCGGACGCTGCGCGGAGCCGGCCGGACCGCCGTCCTCTTCCTTTAAAAAAAACAAAGCAACCACCACCACGACACAAGAGCATCACCAGCCGCGACGCGGCGACTCGCTCACGAGAGTAGGGTGAGTAGTGGGTACTGGTCCGAGACGGAGCAGCGCACGCGAGAGTTTACCCGAGCCTGTCGCAGCGACGAGGGCACCGCCTCCCCAACTCTTGTTGTCTGGGACGCAGCCACAGCTGCTGCTGCAGCCTCTCCCGGCTCGCTCCCAGCAGTCGCCGACGGTGTCAGCATGGTGAACCTGTGTGTGCCGTACTGAGCTGTGATGTACCGTGTATGCCAGGCCTGCTCGGCCGCTGACAGCTCCACCTCCACTGTGGGTCGCAGCACCACTACTCGACAGTGGCGATACTGCTGCAGGAAAGGGTGAGCAGAGAGGTGTCCGCTTCGAGAAGCTGGGCCACGGCGCACCCAAGCGCGCAGCAGACAGCGCTGGAACCGCCCCGCGACCTCTGGCATGCCCACAGTGATGTCGCCTGACGTGCAAACATCGTCGTTACCATCCTCTGCCGCGAGATGACACTCCATCGCTGAAGAGGCCTCCAAGCTGCCATCACAGTGCTCAGCGCCCTCAACAAATTCGCCCCCGCACGCAGATGAAGAGCGTAGCTGCCACGAGCCCGTCGCACTGTCCCGAGAAGCGGCGAGCAGGATCGGTGTGCCGGCCGGAGCGTCAGCGGCTACTGTGACAACGGTGGTGCTTGTCGTCTCCGTGGTTTTGCCGCTCGTCGTCCCTGCGGCAGCCGCACTCCTCAGAGCGCCATGCGTTGTTGAGGCCTGAGGTGGAGGCGGCGACAGCGGACTCCTGACCGTCGCCGCGGCCTCATCCATGCGCATGAGCCTCTGCATCGCCGTCGATGATGCTACGTTGCGAGAGGGCCGGAAGTAGAAGTAGTTCGTCGCGTGATCAACGCGGTGGCGCGCGCACGTGTTTGTTGTCCGCTCCTGTCCCGCCGGCGACCCTGCCCGCACCCACGTGTCCTCGAAGCCAGGGATGTGCTCGCGTGCGCCAGTGAAGAGGTTGCCGACCAGCACGTCGGGGCGCACGTGGTGATAAACCCAGTCGAGCGCCATCGCACGGTGTGCGTCCAGCTGACCTGGCGCCCGTCCGTGTCGCTTGGCAGCAGACAGAGACGATGGCTGCTGCGCCTGGAGCGTAAAGGGACTACCCTCGGCGCTGATCGCAGCGTCGGCTAGCAGACCCCCCGTGTTCGTGCCGAGACTCTTGCCGCGGTACGAGAGGTCCAGAGTGGTGAGAACGCAGCGGTGGCACGGTGAGTCAGCCTCGCTGCCACCTGGGTCTGCGCCACTCTGCTTCGTCGCCGAGCTCGTCGAGTTGTGCGTCTCAGACGAGGCGATGTCCGAGGAGGGGGCATCACCCTTTAAAGTGCGCGGAGGCAGCACAGCAGGGGTGCGGCTGCGCAACTCCACCGTGAGGCCAGCACCCATGCCAGGAAGCAGCTGAGCGTCCCACACAGAGCCCTCCTTGATGAACAGCTGCACTTCGCCGCAGCGGCCGTTGCGGGCACGGCCGACAAGACGGTAGCGGTACGAGGGCGAGGAGGCGGCTGAGGCCGTCGGGGAGCTTGCAGCAGGTGTAGGCGCCCCCGTGGTCTGTGGCTTCGGCTCATGGCAGTCTGCATTCAGTGATGCTACGGTGATTCCAGGTGCTACTGGTGCAGCTGACGCCGATGAAGTCGGTGAAGCGCTGCTTGGTTGCTGCTGTTGCAAATCGCGCGCGAGCTCGGCGCAGTATATGCGAAGACGCCTTTCCGGTGCCGGCCTTGGTGGCTTCGCTACGATGCCCTCGTCAGGACCGTTGATGAGCGCCTCCGCGAGTTCTGGGGTGGAGTCTTGAAGAGCGACCACGTCTGACGCGGCGGCCCGGATCGTCTCGCACACAAGAGGAATGCGCTCCGCTATGGACAGGCGGCGCCTGCAACGGTGGTGGGTATGGCCTGAGCCGTCCACTGCCCACGACAGGATAGAGAGTGGCGGCGGAGGTGGGGCACGTGGTGACCGTGCCGTGGCCAGTGGTTGCGACGGCGACGACTTCGGCACGGACGCCGTCCCGTATGACGGTGGTGGTGACGTCGCAGTAGACGAGGCCGCTGTTGATGCATAGCAACACGTAAGCACCATCGCGCTGAGGCTACCACAAGGGCGCGCAGCACAGGTGCGCCTGAACGACGTAGCGAGGCCATGCGTCCAGCACACGTCACGGCTGCAGGCGCGGTGCGTGGCTCGAGCACGATGGAGTCGCTGTCTGAGCATGCCACTGTCGCTGTTCCGGTGTGTCCGTGGGCGTGTGTGCGCGCGCAACTGCTGGGCATCAAATGTGAAAGAGGAAAGGCGGGTTGCGACAGCAAGCGGTGCCGCAGACACAACTCCCTTCACCGTGCAGCCAAGCACAGGGAGACACGGGCACGCACGAGGAGATGGCGGGTGAGCGCCAAGAGAGGTGAAGCGGCACCGGCGGAGGCGCTCGTCGACACAAACGGAAGAAAGGAAAACGAATGCAGGGAAGGGCGAGGAAGTAACGGAGAGAGATGTCGTGTAACGAGTGCGACCCATCATGTACATCCGTGGTGTGTGTGTGTGTTAGCGTCCGCGCCGGTGCCCACGCTGTCGCACTCCTTCCACACACACACGCACGCACGCACACCTCGGAAGAGACAGGAGACAACGCGCTGCCTCACGCACAGACACCTTCCCCTTGCGCACAGGAAGGGTGCCGCCGTGTATGCTACGCGCCTCTCGCAAGAGACGCGCGTTCCTCCACGTACAGAACCTAACCAAGAGGGGAGAGAGGGGGTGGGACATACGCGGCACAACAGCGGCCTTTGCAGGTGTTCTGCAGGGCATTCCCCCTCCGACACACAACACCCGTGAGAGTGACCCTACACCAACAAGAGAAGCAGAGACATAGAGAGAGACACACGTGCATAAGCCGTGCCTCGTTGTGGAGCAGGAGCGCAGACGTCACCTCTCTCGAAAGGTGCAGCAGGCCTTCGCTCTTAGGCGCTTGCTGTGCTGTGCTGCTCCCGCTGAAGGAGCTCCTCCTCCATCCGACGTCGGGCACGGGTCGCAGAGGCGGCCACGCGATCGGCAGTGAACCAGTTAACCACACGCGCTGCATCTGCAGCATCGCGCGATGAGGGTGCGGCGCCGCGCCGTCGCTCCTCCTGCTGCTGCTCGCTCATGCAACTCCCCAGCAGCTCCTCTAAAAAGAGTGCCGTGCCCTCCTCCTCACCGCCAACGTGAAACATGTACTGCGCGCTGTCGCTGAGGCAACGCAGCTGCTGGTGCTGCTGCTGCCGCAGTCCCCGGCTCCCAGTACTGTCTGCAGAAGTCGAGCCGGCAACAGCAGCGCGCTCGATGTCGGCTAGACGCGCCGCAGCGCCGTCTTTGGGTGAGAGGGAGATGAACTGCATAGGGGGGAAAGCTGTCAGAGGGGCATCGACCGATTCCGGCATATCGCCGAAGGCAAGCGCTTGAGAGAGCTCAAACACCAGCTGATGTTGCTCGTGCTGTGCCAGCAACCATCGCACGCACGTCGCCTTGTCTACGCCGTAACGATGTAGACATGCGCTGTTTGGCTGGCTCTTCAGCTCCAGCCCAGCCGCCTCGAGGCGTTGGCGGGCCCCCGCGCCTGCCGCGGCGCACCGGGGGCAGCAGTGCCAGCTCCGAGAAGTTGCTGGGGGATTGTCCGATGAAGAGCCCGCCCTGGGAAAGACTTGGTCAAAGAACC
Source organism: Leishmania mexicana MHOM/GT/2001/U1103 (assembly GCF_000234665.1). NCBI lineage: Eukaryota > Euglenozoa > Kinetoplastea > Trypanosomatida > Trypanosomatidae > Leishmania > Leishmania mexicana. The sequence continues at coordinate 258,941 of NC_018320.1, forward strand.
GCATGGGAATGCCCATCACAACCACCTGTGCCACGGCGGCGCCTTCAGCCACTGTGCCGTCTGCTCTCGGCACAAGCTGGGCGTCCACCAGCGCGTCGCCGGTTTCCTGGAGAAAGAAGCCGTGCTGGGCAAGGGCAGTGGGACTGAGCACCTTCGACGCCGCAAAGCACACATGAGGCGTGCCCGCGTCAGCGTCGAATGTGTCATCGCCGCCACGAGGAGCCGCCACGTGCGCCTCGGCCAAGAGTTGCTGTAGGAGGTCCGCAAAGACACTGTGATATTTCGTGCTCAGGCAGGCAGCGAAGAAGTCCTTAGCGCGAGCCGCGTCGTGACCGCAGACGTGCGAGGCGTGCTCGAAAAAGCGGACGAGAGCTTGGCGCCCCTCGTCTCTGGCAAGCACGCACGCTGCAGCGTCCATCGTCGCTAGCCTGCTGACGGCGCTGTTCCCCGCGGCCTGCGAGCCTGCATCTGGCACGGCGCCTTGCTCGCGGTACTCTGTCCACTCCTCCAGCGCCACCCCCGCGGGCGGCACCATCGCCACGGCCACGGCAGTCTCGCCTCTGCACCGCCCATCGCCCTCATCAAAGCGCGAGGGGTGGGGCGCGGAGGGCATGCGCCAGTGGGGGTGCAGCCTGTCCATGTCAGACCACACAGCCTCCCATGGGCGGCTTCGGAATAGCGCCGCACCTGTGAAGCCGCATAGGTACAGGGTCCCTGGAGCATCGGAAGAGTCGATGGGCGGAGAGGGACCGGGTGGTGCGCGATCACAACCAGCCGCAGTCGCACCGGCGGCGGCGGCGGCCCTCAACCGAAATAGCGCTGGCGCCAGATCCGGGTACAACTGCGACCACATGCGTCTGCCAGCCGTGGACACGACGCAGAGGGTTCCACCACACTGGAGAAAGAGTCGAAGCCACGCCAGGCAGCTCTTGTAGCGAGCACCGTAGCCCAGTCCAGTCTGCATGCAGTGCGACAGGGTCAGGTACTTGCCATCTGCTCGGGTCGGCGTGGGGGTGAGGGTGCCGTCCATGTCGGCCACGATCCAGTGGCCACGGAACATGATAGTCCTCCTGAGGGCGATGGTGAAGTGGTTAGGGAGCTGCGGATGCCGCTACTCGTGTGCGAGTGTGATGTGTGTACCCCCGCTATTCACCCTGTATGTGCTGCCCCACCTCCTTTTCACGCCGCAGCCGCCAACGCACGGGTGCGAGGGGCTCCGTCACGTCGACGAATTCGGCCAGGCGATCGAAGCCCAGAAAGACGAAGGAAAGCGCGAAGAAGAGCGGTAGGCCCAACGACGGCGATGAGTCCTGCCAGGGCCGCGTACCCGTGTACAACGGCGGGTGTGTAAGAGACGCTGTCCCTGGTGCGTGCCTCTCTCTCTCTCTCCGTGTCTATGTGCGGAAAGTAACCGTGCTGCAGCGGCAGGTCAGTTGGCTGGTGTTGCGTCACTACCTTCCGCCCCTCCCTCTCTAGTGCCCTTCCTTTGTGCACGTGTCGATATACGTATATGTATCTCCCGCGAGTAAGAGGTGCGCTCATGGCCAACGACGCAAGGGAGAGGGGGAGAGGACCCCGCAGGAAGACAGACGACGCGGTCGAGGGAGTGAGCCACACAACGCGGGTGGGTGGCGATGGGGAAAAACAGGAGTCGATTAATTACAAGAGATGGAGAAGAGCGGACACACGACACCGACAGCTGGAGGAGTACTTGGTAGTCGCAGCAACGGTGATGCTCTGCGGATGTTGCGCGCGCATCGCTGCACCGCTGCGGCCCACGAGAGATACAGAGAGGGGTGAGGGGCAGAGGGATAGTCGCATGGACGTGGGCGTTTCGCTCTTCTTCCTGTGTGCCTCTCAATGGGCGCCCCGTTGTTATCCTCTGTTGCCCTGTGCGCGCTCACCCTGGCGCCCAGACATCACCTTTCAGGAGGGGCGAAGGGAAGGAGCCGGCATTTTTCATGGATGTTCGCCCGTTGCTGCATTCGACACCCTCATCGTGTCCCCCCCCCTCACGTCACCATCATCCGCACTCCCTCCTCCCCTCCCTCCGAGCTTGCATGTCAGCTTTCATGCTCCCGCGTCTACCATCTCCCCTTCTCGTGTAACGGCGGAGATGCATCTGCCGACCGACCCATCGACCGAGCACGCGGGAGAGCGAGGAGAAAAGAAAGTTGGGTGCTATCCGTGTGCGGGCGGGCGCCTGAAGATGTATATAGCGTGTGATCACCCCAGAGGAAAGAAAAATGGGCTCACTGCCCTCCTCCCCCCTCTCCGTCCACCCGCACATGCGCAGATGCCGAAGGGACAGGGAAGCCAACGAGAGCCAACTATGCATAATAGAGAATGTATGGGATTGGAGGAGGGGGAGGCGAGTGATATCTGTACCCGCGCACACACACACACGCGCGCCCGCGCAGGCGTGGCGGCGCTCAACGGTACGCCCCCTCCCCCACCCCCACCCGTCCCCGCTGTTCATATACTGAGCAACAGAAGAAAACGTCGAAAGCGAAAGCATTCGGCCCGCCTCGGAGCAGGACGAGCAAGAACCTAGGAGGAGGGCAGCAGACAGCATCTAAGTCCCGAGATGGTCATAGGGAAAGCAGGATCAGCGAGGCGCCGGCAGCGGTAGAGACCCGCAAGGACACAGCAACGCCGCAGCGGCCACGACTGTGGCCGCAAAAACACCGGATATGATGTTTCCCTTTCTACAGCGTGAGGCCATGTCCCCCTCTGCCATACAACACACGCTCAACACCACCCTGTCCCCGGGCCCTCCCTTCCCACAGGCCCCCCACCCCCACCGCGTGGTGCGAAGAGGCCCTTAGACACACACGGTGCAGCAGTGCGCCGACTCGGTCATCAGGGAGCACGCCCCCCCACCGCCTCAAGCTCTACGCACCAACAGCCGTCTCGCACGTCGCCTCGCAGCCGCTCCCCCCCTGCCATCGTGCCGGGCGCCACCCCTGGTGCATCCCCCTCGGAGTGGCTCTCAGCCTCCGCGCACCACTGGGCAGTCGGGGCCGGCTGAGGTACGCTCGAGTCACGCTGACGCTCTCCCCATCACATGGACGGCACAAGCGTGCTCACTGGGGCAGGCCGCTCCGACGCCACGCAGGCCACGACCTGGCCGTCGACATCCGTAGCGATACGTCGCTCTGACCTCGCTATGTCGCAGGTGCTTGAGCCCGTCACCGCCAGAGGTGGTTCGGCATTTGGAAGGGATGGGGGACGGGGGGCTGCTTGGCTTCCACACACACAGAGTTGAGGGGGCACTGGGCCCTGAGATACCGCGCACTGAGAGGGGTGTGTCTCCCTCCCCCTCCCCGTCACCAGGGGAGAACACATCTCGGCGAAAAGCGAAAGCAAGAAGACAAGTCGCTTGTCCACACCCGAGCGAAGGTGCGATGCCTCTCCTCTCGCTCTCTCCTTTGGTGCAGGTGTATATCTGTGCGTGAGGTTGCTCACCTGAGTGGCATCATCGTCGCATGCACGAGTTCCTCCAGCCTGCAGCGCTGTGCACGATCTGCGCGGCGCGGTGTGCGACTGCGGGCTGTATCGGCCGTTCGACTGTGTGCCTCTCTCTCACCTGTGCGTGTGTGCGTGCGTGTGATGCTGAGCAACATCGTAACTCGTCGACGCCCTACGCGAGGTGTAGACGCACAGTGTCGTGGAGGACTGTTTAGAGACGCGAGTCGGTGGTGGTGGCGCAACGCCGTCTATCCCCCCCCCTCACCCCCTAACCACCACCTCCCTCCGTGAGGGAGGGGGAGAGAGAAGCAGGAAAGGCTGCCGGGGGCGCCGTGCCGTGCCACGCCCGAGGGGGGAAGGGGAGAAAGGAGAGCGCAAGACCGGGTGCAAGTCACGTGAACTTGGCCAATCGCGAAAAACACTCCCCCCCCCTCACTCTCCCTCTCTCCCGTTCTCCAGCCGCGCCGCGCCACCACTGGCACACACGAAAGCCAACGCGCTCTCTCCACTTACAGCTTCTCACGGATGGCGTTCGTCAGCTTCATTGTGTCCTTGTGGAAGTTCCGGATGCCCTCGGAGAGCTTCTCGACAGCCATCGGGTCTTCATTGTGCATGAAGAGGAAGTCCGCCCTCGACAGCTCTGGCAGTTTCTCCACCGCCGCCACCTTGGTGGGGTGGAGCTTGCGGGTGACGTTGCCTTCACGGGCCGCCAACTCCTCCAGGAGCGAGGGGGAGATGGTGAGTTTGTCGCAGCCGGCCAGCTCCAAGATCTCCTCGACGTTGCGGAAGGAGGCGCCCATCACGATGGTCTTGTAGCCGTGCTGCTTATAGTAGTTGTAGATCTTCGTGACGGAGACAACGCCGGGGTCGGCCGCGCCGACGAAACAGTCCGCCTTGGCTGGCTTCTCCTTCTTGTGCCAATCAAGGATGCGGCCGACAAAGGGCGAGATGAGGGAGACGTTCGCCTGCGCGCACGCGACCGCCTGGGCGAACGAGAAGAGCAGCGTCAGGTTGCAGCAGATGCCCTCCTTCTCCAGCGTGCGAGCGGCCTGGATGCCCTCCCAGGTGGAGGCCAGCTTGATGTAGATGCGGACGCGGCTGATGCCAACCTCTTCGTACATCCGAATAAGAAGGCGCGCCTTGTCCATCATCTTCTGCTCGTCAAAGGACAGCTTCGCGTCCACCTCGGTGCTCACGCGGCCCGGCACGACCTTCAATATCTGGACGCCGAAGCTGACCGTCAGCTTATCAAGCGCGAGGGCCACCAGGTTCTCCTCGTCGTTATCACTCGTGTAGTGATCCTTGTGCTTGCTGATGTTTGCCCTGGCGTACTCGATAGCCTCCATCATGAGGTGCGCGTATTCGGCCATCTGTGAGCCAGCCAGCACGAGTGACGGATTCGTCGTCGCATCCTCCGGCCGGAACTTCTCCATGAGACTGAAGTTCGCCGTATCGGCGACGACAGTCGTCATCTCGCGGAGTTGGTCGAGTTGGTTCGGCATGGTGACCCCCTGTGCGTGACCCCGTTGTTGCGCAGATGCGGGCGTGTGCGTGCGTGTGTACTTCGGTGCGGAGGAGGAAGGACGAATATACGAGCTTTATTCTGCAGCGTGTGGGTGAATGGGAGTGTGGGGCTGCCACAGTCGCGACTCAAAACACGAGAGCAGCAGTGATATGGCATGCACGACGGTGGTTTGGACGTGGCAGTGCGCAGGCGCGTGTGAGTGGGTGATGGGAAGGGCAAGATGGCGTTGTGTGGAGGGGGAGAGGGGGGATAAGAGTTGGCGAACAGCAAGAACCAAAAGTAAAAACAAAACAAAGGGGGAAGAGTGAGGAGTAGCCATCGCCCCAGCAGCGGAGGAGCGAGAGACAGCCGTGGGCATCACTAGGCATTGGAAGGGGGGGAGGGGAGGCTGAGTGCTTCAGTAGGGAGGAGGTGAAAAGAAGATGAGGAGCGGCCTGAGGGAGGCGCACAGGCTAGTAAATGGAGAGGGAGAATGGGAGGGCTGCAGGTGAGCGCAGTAGGTCGCCCTTTTCTTGTCCTCCAGCGATTCGGTGCGTTAGCGAGTGGGTCAGCGTCCCTGCACCCTCCCATCACCTGCAGCGATCCCCCTCTAGTCGATGTGTGTTGCCAGCCCTCCTCACCCCACCGTTGTCGCGCTTCAATGCCACGTCCGTGTCTGTCCGCGTGCTCTCGTTGATATTCATTTGGCTTTGTTCGGCGTAGGAAGACGGGGAAAGGGAGAGGGAGAGCAAGAGCGAGAGCGAGAGGGAGCGGGAAGAGCAGAGGCCACTTTGGCACCGTCTCACTCCGCCACTCCCGTGTGTGGTGGGTGGGTGTGGTGGGTGTGGTGGGTGGGGTGGGAGGGTGTGGTGGGTGGGTGTGGTGGGTGTGTGTGGTGTCGCCTCCGACTGTCTCCTCTCTCTCTCCTCCTCGCTCTTTACCGGTCGAGAAGCGAATATAAAGGATGTGTGCGTGCGCCTGTGCCGGTGTGCGTGTTCGGCCCCAGCTTGAGGGCACGTAAAAGCAAAGCAAGAAGAAGAGGCGTCAACACACACACACGCACACGTGGTGACCAGTCTACTCCACAAGGGCGACCGTGAGACGGACGCGCGCGCGCATGTCATCATCTCTCTCCCCCCCCACACACACACACGCGCAGACATGCACGCCCATTCACACTCGCATTCCGTTGCGAGATGCACATCAAACAGCAGCAGCGGAGACAGAGCGAGCGACATTGCAAGCAACCACATGAAGAGATGCACGAAGAAGTTCACACAAAACCAAAAGAGGAAAAAGTGTGCGCATGCAGGCTCTGGTGCGCGTGCGTGCAGGTGCGTGCGCATGCCTGCCCGGCACACAAGCAAGAGAATAAGAAACACCAACGTGAGGAGGAGGAGGAGGAGGGGAGGAGGAGAGAGCACAAGAGATGAGAAGGCAAGCGCATGCGCACACACACACACACCTGCATGCACCAGAGCCCTACGCCCCCACACCTACCCCTCCCGCCCCGACAGATACGCGAGACGCTGGGAAAATGTAAGTGCAAGGAAGCAGAAGGGCGGCGGCGTCGGAGAGGCGACGAAGAGAAGAGAGGCGAGTGCGCCAGTGTGCATCTCAGCTCGCCTGCCCGCATTGCCTCTCGTGGATTTACTGTGGCGGAGCGCCCCCGGGCCTCCCTGTGTCTTCGGGAGGAGGGAGAGGGGAGGGGGCGCTCTGCCCTCGTCGGAAAGCGTTGCTGCAAACCGTGGGAAGCCTCTCTCTTGCCGTCTCTCGAACTCTCTTCTCTCCCCCCCCTCTCTACAGGTGAGAGACCACACGGACACTGAGTTAGGGGGAGGAGGGGGAGGGGAGGGGAGGGGGAGGAAAAGGGAAAGCGCCCGCCTGCGGGGAGCGGGGGGAGAGAGACGCACTCGCCAAAGACAAAATGCGAGCAACGCGCCAAAACGAGCGCGCGCGACGCATTACACGCCCGCGCCCTCCAAAACCGTCGTTGGGAGTGTAGGCGGGGGAGAGGGGGGGGTGTAGATCCCTTGTACGCACTGCGGGTGCCGGTGTCAGCGTTTCTCGGCAGCGTCGCCATCACTTGCGATACACAACCAGGCACGACGCCATCGACGCCAAGGCGGTCCCTTGATCACAACGAGAGTAAGCACGGCACAGCCGACGCCAAAGCGCTGACACCCTGGCTCGCGGAAAGACGACGCTGCTAGCTGACACCTGCGCGCAGCACTGCAGTCGTCGACTGCGGACTCTTACTCGCGACGGCTGAGCCGTCGTCGAGTGCAGCCGGGCCTCAGTGCCTCATTGGTGCTCTCGAGGCTTCCCGTTTGCGTGTCGGTCTGCCGCATCGTGGCTGGAGAGTCCGGCGAGCGTGATGAGATTCTGGTAGGCACCGGTGGGGTGCGGCTCAGTTGGTCTTCACTCGCGCTCTCGGCGCTGTTACGGTTGCGGGAGCCGCTGTTGATGACAGCTGAGCTGCTCGGCGCAGGAGGAGGTCAAGTGGGGTGGCACCGTATCCGCACCGCCGTCATTGCCCGTGTTGATCAGCCTCCTCGACTCGGGTGGAGGAGGTGGCAAGCATGCGTTGCCCCCGTGGCTCCCGCCTTGCCGCAAGGGCCTTCGCTATAATTGGCCTCCATCGCTGACAGTGCAGCGGCCCACCGTTACGCTGGGCCTCGAAGCACCGACAGGGGCAGTTGAAGAGGGCGTCCCTGACTCTGTGCTCTTTGCCGCAGAACTCGTGCTCACGGGCAGCAGCAGAGGCACGGCCGCGAGACCAGCACGCCGCTGTTGGTGCGCTTCGACGATACGCCGGCGCAGCACTCGGCAGCCTGCCTCAATCATCATCGCGTCGAGCTCACCGCAGTCCTCCAGCTCCTGCACCGTGACGAAGTCGCCGATCAGCGTCGTGTCCACAAAAAGGAGCGGCATCTCTGGCATGTTGTGCTTCGTGGTTGCACCCGTGTACAGTCTTCGCACACGTCGGTGGAAAAATTCGCTATCGGCGATGTCGATGGTGTGGTGTGGGATGAGCTTGATGAAGAGCAAGTTCTGCATAAGCCGGCAACGGTCCCGCACCGCGCGCTCCCCGGTCATGCTCGTCATGAAGAACAACACCTGCCCGGGGCCGTAGCGCGAGAGGCAGTCGTCAAACATGGAGGTTTCGTCGCGGTACCAGTAGTGCATCATGTCAGCCTGCTGTGATTCGAAGGTGGCGCGCTCCTCCGCCGTGGTCTGCTTCAGCTCCGACAGCAGCGGCTCAGCGCCGCAGTATCCGTCATCTGCGTCCCCCCGTTCCGCCGCCTTGCGCGGTGCGCTGTCGTCCGCTGCGCCCTCGCGGCAACCTGTGTAGGGTAAAGAGGGTACCGCCGAAGAGCAGGGTGGCAGCGGCCGTCTCTGAAGAAGAGTCCCAGTAGACGGAGGAGTAGCTGCAGCTGTCGCCACACCACCGCTGTACGCATCTCGCCCTGGCTTCGACCCAGTTGGCGCTCTCGTGGTGAACGCCGCCGCCGCCGATTCACGACTTCTACGCGCTGCCGTTGGTGCGAGCATGTGTGGCGCGCTCGATTCATTGAGCTGCCCCTCGGCCATCGGCGCGGAGACGTCGCGAAGATCGCCCAGCTCACCGTCGTTCTGGCCCAGTCGCCCTCGGCTATGTGAGCGTGACGCATCCGCTCCCGACCCGGTCACACCCTCAGCCGCACCATCCGAGACCCAGTCTCCGTTTTGCCCTTTCACTAGCGCTTGAGGGCTCGTCTCTTCCACAGGCGGCGTCACCGTCAGAGCGGATACCCCCTGTGTGTACCGTCGGCGTGTTGTACTGCGAGCCTGTGTGCAATTTTCGTGAGGCGGGTCCGCTTCCAACGGTGGTGCTGCCGTTGATCTCGCCGAGACCGGCACCGCGCGTGTCGCGGTCGTTGTGCCTTCCTTGGCCGCCGAAGGCCGCGTGCGCGCTGAGCGGGACCCTTGATAATAAGTCGTCCCGACGTTGCCGGCGCCAGCGTCGCTGCCCTCGCGCTCACAAGCGCGCGGATGCGGACAGGGCGGCGGTGGTAGGTATGACCTAGCCGGGCTGCACGAGGAGACTGCTGAAGCTGCGGCTGGCGCCGCCACGGCGCTTCGCGTTGCACTCATTGCTGTAGCTCTTGCCAGCGACGGTGTCGTCGTCGTGATCACGGTGCCAGTGGTGCTCCCACCCTTCAACGCTTCGCTCTTCACACACTCGATCGCTTCGTCGATCGTCATGCGACGTTTTGATACGAGGTGAGCGCAGCTCTCGCGCAGGTCTGCGTCGGAGTCGGGGCAGGCGAGCTCGAGCACGCGCAGAGTGCGGTGCTCCGAGGGATAGAGAGAGGACAGCGCCATGGTAAGCATGGGCACGTCTCTGTGTGTGTGTGTGTGTGTGTGTGTAAGGGGGGAGGGAGGAGGGGGAGGTGAATGAGGAAGCAAAACGAAAAGGTCGATGCTCTGAGATGGACACACGCACACACGCGCACACGCACACGCACACGGGCAGACAGAAGCACGGGTGCGAACCACCAAACAGAAAACGAGGGAGGTACGAGAGAGAGAAGGGGGGAGAGAGCAGCAGACAACGGCCACAGAGGAGGGGAGTGCGCTCTGCGTAAGGTGCACGTCGGAGTCACGTCTCTGCCGGTGTGTATGCTTTCATTCTGAAGGAAGAGAAGAGAGCGAGGAGTCGAGCGGGTTGGCAAGGAGAGTGTAAAGACGGTGGTGAGAAAGACATACCAGAAGAGGAAAGTTCCCGCAGGGGAGAGAAGAGGCAGCCGAAGCAGCGGCGCCCCAGGAACTGCCGTGAGCGCTGTGTGCGTCTGTGTGCGCGTGTGTGTGCGTGTGTCGGTGAAAGGTTTAAGGGTAGATGACGGATGAAGCTGAATATGTGCACCCACGTACACACCAATACGCACAGTCAGTGTTGGTGGCTGTGTCTGTGGAGGCGGGGCCGTTGAGGGGTAAAAGGGACTTAGGTTTAGGGGGACTTCATCTCACCTTGTGAGGCCGCGTGACAACCGCGCACACACACACACGCACACACCTCCTCCTCTTCGGATCCCCCCCCAACCACCAAATAAAACGTCGCAAGCGGCGGCGTGTCAGGGAGGAGTAGGGAGAAGAGGCGCGCACACACACTTCTTCGACGTTGCCCCTATTTCTCGTCAGCCAGCAGCCAGTATGCATCTAAAAGAGGCCATCCCCCTCCCCCCTGAAAGCAAACATCAGAATACAGTTGAAAAGCATGTAGGTCAGCCACACGTACACGCACAGTTCCGTGTGCGCCATGTAACCCATCGCAGCATACGCATAGGTGAACCCTCCAAGTGTCCACGCGAAGGGGATGAGGATGGTCAAAGGGAAGCTGGCAGCTGTGGTAACCGCGGCAGTCGGCCACAAACTTGTGTGTCTAGGGCATGGCACTCTGCGCAAGCACACATCCCCCGCCGCCCTCCTTTTTTTCTGTGTATCAGTCTCTCGCCACGTCTTACCTAGCCCCCCCCCCTCCCTCCCACGCACCACCACACACCACACACCCCATCTCTCCCCCGCACCCCCCCACGCCCGCCCACGCCTTTCTTCCCACATTATCGGCCGTATAATCTGACTAAGGAGGAGGGACGAGAGAGGGTGAGGAGGGGAGGGGGAGGGAAGGGAGGACGGGGAAAGGGAGGGAGGGCGGGGAAGGGGCGTGCACGGCAGTGGAGAGGCCCGCCAGCAGCAATGGGCGTGGAGGGGGGCAGGTGATCATCGTCGTCTCCACCCCCTCCCGGCTTCCCTCCAAATCCCCCATCCGCCGCATCAATGCCGTGTCGCCGCACTGCCTCAGGGTGGCGAGTAGAACGTAAAGGGAAGGTACAAGGGAAACAAAGCAAGGAAAGCACACACAACACGTAAAGGAGAGAGTGCGCCCCGTCACAGGATGCAGCCCACACGAGGGGAGAGAGAGAGCGGCTTGAAATAGGGCATGAAATACACGCCTCGGCGCACCTCGCAGGCAGGCGCGCGAGCCATCATTGCCCTAACCTCCTCCTCCTCCTGTCGACCCGTGCACGCGGGCATCACCTTCAACTGGTGAGGAGGGGAGAGAGGAGGGGGACAGCAGTGGGAGAGGGGTTGGGAGACAGTGAAAGGAACGGAGTGCTGGGAGGGGTGCCGCACATTCCGCTCCGCATCCCTCCTGATCTCAGCCTCCCTCACGATGATGAGCCGACGCTCTGTAGCGTGGGTGCCGCACTCGGTAAGCTTGCGTCAGCTCGCAGCGTCTCCTGAAGGCGATCCGGCGTGCTGCCGGAGGGGCGGTGCCGACGCATCGGCTCCTGCTTGCGTGGTTCGAAGAGCGCTGGTGGAGTCCCGGCGACGTCGCAGGGCGCCGCTGTTAACGGGGCCAAAGGCATTTTGGCAATGTCTCTGAGAAAAGCTCACGCAGGAGGAGGGAGAGGGTCCCGAGGCTGGCAAGCGATGTGCGGCTCCACGGCAAGAGAGAGACAGCGGCGGCGACGATGACGGTGTTGCTGCTGTACACTGCGTCCTAATGTGTGTCTGTGGGAGCGTATGTCCGTTCTGTCGCACAAGTGGCGCCACTGTGGAGTCCTTCTCCTTTCCGCTGCGTGTGTGATGTATATCCGTGTGTACGCGTCAAGCGATGACTCTGTATCTGTGTAACGTGTATAAGGCTGTACGCAGGTGTGTCCTCGTCCCATGAAACCTACGGGTGCGTGTGTGCGTTCAGAGGCAGGTCGAAGATAGCCACTGCGAAGAGAGGGCGGAGAGAAGCGGACGTGGAGGATAGTGAGGGGAGTGGTGCCGCGTGCGAGGCGGTGAAGCACACACGCACACGCACATACTCGTGCGCGTACAACCATGCCCGCATGCGGGAACGTGGGCAGGAGCGGAAAACGTGCAACAGAGAGGGAGATATATATGTAAAGGGTGCTCTCCGCATGCCAGGCGCACCGCGGCCATCCGTTTCCGCGCCGCCTCTCTCCCCCTCCCCTGTCGGTCCCCACCCATGACAGCGGTGTGAGGGAGAAGAGAAGACGGTGCCAGCGCAAGGACGCTGTGGCGGCCACCCGAGCCGACACCACAGAAGAACTACAAGACAAGCACGTGTGTGCGCGCGAGAGAGAGGGAGGGAAGGGGGACGACGTGGCCGCTCTTGAGCGGCCACCGCTCCATGTAATCCCTCCTCGTCACATGCAAGCGACTTTGGTTTTCGTCGGACAGAGTACTGTTAGCTCGTGCGTGTGTACGCACAGACATCGGAATAGGCAGCGATACAGTACGTCGGGGGGGCGAGGCAAACGCCACTTTTAGCCCACAACGCACACAGACACTCACGCACACGCACACATAACCAGATGGCACCACGATGGCCACCACCCCAGCAACAGATAAAGAAAAGGCAATGCCCAGGGGAGGAAGAGGAGGGGAGCACCAAGACAAATCACGTCTGGGATGCCGCCGACAACGTGGTTGAAGCCTTTCGTGGTAGTTAGGGTAGACACCCTTCACCTCACCGTCTTTGCTCGCCTGTCCCCCCCCGCCTTACTCGTGTGGAGGAGAAGCGACTTGCTTCAGCAGACGCCTCTGCCACGTGCGACGCCGCAGATTGCGCTCCTCCTGGCTCACAATCGTCCAGCCGTCGCGGTCGCCACCGATGATGGTCCACTCGGTCGTCCAGACCCACCCCGCCGGCGCGCGTATCTCATGCCGACTCGGAACCTCGTGGCCGTGGACATCCTGCCACGCGGGGAAATTGGGCGGCAGGTGTCGCTTCCCCCACCCCAGCAACGACACCTTCTTTTGGTACTCGTACACCTCGACAACCGTGCTCGGCGGTGGCGCGTTCGCGTTACTTGCCGTGCGCGGCAACGGGGCTGATGACGCGCCAGGAACCGGAGCCACGGAGCTGGCCGTGTCTACCGGCAGCATCTTTCCACTGGCACTGCGGACGTAGGGCGTGGGGACCGGCACCATGGAGCCCGGCGACTCCTCAGCCGATGCTGAAGCGACAGACTCGGCTCTCTTCTCCCTCCTGCACCAGCTGTGAGAGCGACGCTTGTCGCCGTCCCTTGTGCGCTGGGGGCTGCTCTTCGGCAGCTTCAGCGACGCAACCGGGTCGAGCTCCGAGTTGCTGCGCGAGTGCATCGACATCTGCCTTCTCTTGCCGCGTGACGCGCTCATGCTGCGGCCAGCCACGCCCGTCGCATTCCCCGAAGCGCCCTCGCCGACACCAATGGCAGGTGACTCGCTCACACCGGTGCTCAACTGGCCCGCGTCGGGCAGCTCCTCGTCGGCCTCGTCGTCATCGTCGGGCATGCCCGAGTGGGTGCGCAGGATCGAGCCCTTCACGCCCGCGTTTCGGCCCACCGCCGTCCAGCTGCGCAAGAGATCGTGAATCGTCTGCGCCTTCTCCATGTACTCCTCCTCCGTAAAGAACTCGGAGTTGGCGCGCTGCGACTTCGAGGACGACCTCTCCCAAGGCCAATTGACGCTAATCTTACTGCCGCTGCGGCTCCGCACGTGGCTGGAGGATTGTGGGCCGAGCCCCCGACTCTTCCGCGCCTGTAACTGCTCCACCGTCGTCGCCTGCAGCATACCAGGCGACGTAAACCCGATCGTGCTCTCCTGCGGCATCGTGATGGTCCTGGCGAAGGCGGACGATGGCGTGCGGCGGTGCTGCGTCTCCATGCCAGGGCACACGCGTAGGTAGAAGGCAACGCGCGAGTACGGCAGCGGCCGGATCAGCGCCGTCCACCGCATGCGCCGCACCCGCACCTCGTCTGTCAGTCGGTCTGTGTAAATGCCATAGTACTTGGTGCTGTACGTCCACCCCATGAAGTTGGTGTTGTAGCGGTCCAGCGTCCAGCGGTCCTCCGGGATGGGCGTCTTGTTCTTGCCGTACGTGGCGCCCTCCCGCTGCGACGGGTACCACTCCGGGCCGTCGACGCTGGAGATGAGATGAGCGCCTGACCAGGTGCCAGTGCTGATGTGGATGCGCTGATACTGGTAGACCGACGCCAGAGACCGCCAGGGGGCGACGCCGCCGTTGGCGTGGAAGTCGCGGATCGGCCGCAACCGCCGCGTTTTGGGGATGTAGGTGTCCGTGACGAGCTTTGCCAACGTGCCCGTTGCCCGAGACATATCCGAGAGCAGCCCCGACATTGGGTTTGCCAGCACGCCCACCAAGCCTTGCGCCGTGCCCTTGAGGAGCCCGGCGGCACCCGACTCGGCCGCGCCCTCCATCGGACGCTGAACCACCCCCTTGATGCCCTTTGCGAATCCGGTGAAGACGTTCTGCTTGCGCCGCTCTCGCTCTGAGACACCGCTGCTCATGCTGAGCAGCCGCGACCACGAGGCGGTGATGTTCGAGACGGCGCCGAGGCCACCGCCGGCAAACTCCTGCGCGAAGCCGGCAGAGCCGCGCGCCAGCCCTGTCGCGAAGGCCGACGGCGACGTCGAGAGGCCCTCGATCGGCTCACGGAAGAGGCGAACGGCGCCGTTGCCGAACCCGGAGGCGAGCTTGAGCGGCGCGCCAATCAGCGGCAGCGACGACGCGTACTGCAGCAGGAGTCCCTTCAGCTGGGCAAGCAGCCTGTCCGTGTAGGTCTTGCCCACCCACTGAACGAAAATGCCCAGTCGACTGGTCTGCTTCGCCGTCACAATGCCCGGCGCCGCCACCGTGACATCCTCGCACGACTGCAGCATCATGGACAGTAGCGCCGCATCCTTCGAGTTGATGTTCTCCCGGAAGAAGTCGTGCTCGTCCACGTCACGGGTCAGCCAGACACGGACAACGATAGGGTTCACAATGAAGCGCTCCAGCGTGAGCCGCGAGGCCCAGACGTCGATCTGCACGGGTGCCTTCCGAAACAGCCTTGCCGGTGTGGGGCAGTGCTCGTAGGCGGCGGCGGCGGCCTCCTGCAACGCAACCGTGCTCACGCTGCCGGCCACGATACTCTGATTTGACTGCATCGAGTGCGGCGCATCCTCGCCGCTGCGCACCGCCTGCACAAAGCCCGCGATCGCCACGAGAAGCGTGTCAGACACGCGCAGCGCCAGCGGTACCACGTCGAGCCGCACCTCCACCAGGCAGATGAGGCCCTTGGCGGGCACCAGGATGCGCTCCAGGTAGCCGGATGCGGCCGCCGTGGACTTGGACGTGCGCAGCGACAGGAGACACGAATCATACCGCGGTGACACCTCCGTCTGGTTGTCCACCTGAAAGTTCTCGATGCTGAGCTTCGTCATCTCGCGGTCCTTCTGACGGTCCCAGCTGAAGCGCACGTCTGTGACAGCGCAGAACAAGACATCCATGCTCGGCATCACGACCGACAGCGTCATGACAGCCATGTTGAGCAGTACGTTGATCGGAATGGGCGGCGCCGCGACGCTTACGTAGGCAATGGGCAGGGCCGCCTTGGCCGGCGTGATCTCGATGATCTGCTGGCCGTTGCCGCCAAAGCCGAGTGTGTAGAGCACGCCCGCAGCCGACGCGGAGGCAGCGTTCATCTCTTGCGGCATCATAGGTCGGCCAACGTCGAAGGACACCTCGTGCAGCTGCCGACGACCGTCGGAACTGAGGAGCTCCAGCTGGATCAGCGTCGTTACAGTATGATCGAGGAACAGCTCCGTGCCGTGGCCAGGGGTAGCATGCCCCATGAGCCGGCCCTTGCTCTTCACCGCGGTGTCCCGCACGTTGATAGTGTAGCCGGTGCGGTTGAGCAGCAGGTACGGCGCATGCTCCGGCAGCTCTAGCACGACGTACGTGTAGGAGCCCCGCGCCGTAATCGACACTTCGAGGAAGCGGTCGCGCTGCGGCAGGGGGCCACGGCTGTCACCGATGCCACTGGCGCCACGGACGTCCACGCCGGCGGCGCGGCCGCTGGTGTCTGCAAGCGGCTTGTACGCGATGATGAGCTCGCTGTGAATACTCTCGATCCCGATCGGGGTGCCGTAGAGCGGGGCCAGCGGGCTCTGCAAGATGTGAAGATTGTAGCCGATCTCGGGCCCGCACAAGGGGGTCTCGAGCATTGGGGTGGCGCTATGCGGCGGCAACGCCATCACCTGCGTTGGGGCATCAGAGAGGAAAACGATTTTGTCCTCCGTCACCATTTCCTGCAAAGCATGCTTCATGGCGTCCTTGTCCTCCTGCGCCATCGGCGTCACCGTCGGCGGCAGCACATCGCCATCCCCTGCCTTAGAGTGCTTCTGCTGGGCCGCCACCATGACCTCCGTGACCGCCGCCGCCTCTCTCGCCGTCATGCCACTGTACGTGGACGGGGCGGCGTACAAGTGCAGGTGGCTGCGGTTCACAAGCACCCACCGCGGCGTGATGACGACTAGCACCGACCCGTTCGGGTCCAGCTGAGAAGAGTAGGCAAGGTGGATTACCGTCGGGCCGGGTATATGCGCAGACGGCGCCGTGCCCTTCTTGCTGCTACTGCTGGCGGCCGCGGGCGACTTCTCTTTGCTGCCCGCCTTGGAGCTGCACTGCTGCATGACGACCACACCGCGCTGCTGTGCGTGCAGGGGGACGCAGGTGCCGCGGTACTCCTTATGATAGAGGTTCACAAAAAAGTCCTCGCTCTTGCGGATTTTCATCGGGCAGGCAGCGATGCTTGCGTTCATCTCGGCGTTCAGGACGCTGTAGTTGGGCTCAGCTTCGTACACCCGGTTCTCCCCGCTCCGCGAGCACTCCCGCAGCGTCAGCGGGATTGGTGAGTGGTTCAGTAGGACGTACGGCGTGGAGAACATGATGGAGCAGTTGTTGGTGACAAGCAATGCGCGAATAATGAGTTGACGACGGTACTGCGAGCGCAGAATGACGAAAGGCTTGTCCGGCGACACGACGACGGGCATCAGCGTAGAGAAGACCTCCTCCTCTCCTGCCTCTTCCTGCTGCCCCTTGGGCGATGATGGCGCAGAGATACCAGACGCGTCGGCGGCCGCGGTGCGACGGCCACGCTGCCGCACCTCTAGCATGAACGTGACTTGGTTCAAGGTGTAGCCATTCAGCCCCAGGTCGGCGCTCTGGCGCACCTGCAGCACGGTACTCGTGAGTGGCTGCACCGGCCGCGACGTCGTCTTCCCCTTTGCCAGCAGCCCACCAGCGTCTGGAATGACGTTCACAATGAGCTGGTACGGTAACTTGTTGCGCAGGCGGAAGCGCGACTCGATGGTGATAACAAAGGTCGGCACCCCGCCGCGCATCTCCTCCTGCCGCACGTAGACGACAACTGTCATGAACTTGGCAGCGGCTGTTTTGGCCTTGCAGCACACAGTGAGAGGTGCGCCACAGAGTACCTCTTGCACCGTGGGCATCTTTGCCGGGGTGCGCGAGACACTGCCGCTCAGCGGCTCTGCTAAAGGCTTGCCAGCTTCGTACTCGACCCGGTCCGGTGTGTTCACGGGCTCCACCACGATAGGGGTGTTGAGGTCGACCCTTGGTGCCACGTAGAAGCGCTCCCCCGGCCGCACCGGTGGGTTGTTGGACGTAGACGTCAACGAACAGCTCAGTCGGTTTTCGAAACAGATGATCGTGCGCGAGACGTGCAGTGGGTAGACGACCATCGTAACGGTGCGACGCAGGTGGCGCACACCCTCTTCCTGACTCAGCACCACTCGCGTCTCCAGTACCATGTCTTTGGTTTGCACGTACAGGGCCGGGTTGGAGAGGCTGGTGACGTAGCCCTCGTACTGCGGCTCGTCTGGCTTTGCCTCGCGGCGGATCGTCACGGATGTCTCACTGGCCGCGAAACGCAGCTTGCCGCCGCGGGGCGCGACTCTGCGGTCGCCAACGGAGAGTACAACGTTGCAGTTGTTCGTCACGTACACACGCGCGTACACGCGCTTCGGCTGCCGAGCCGCAGCAGCGCCGATCAGCCGCCGGTTCGCCGCCGAGAGGGCGTCAAAGATGGACATGTTCACCACGCCCGCCGCTGCGCCGCTGAATTCCCCTGACAAGTCCGCAGCGGCCCCTAGTGGGCGGAACGGAGTCAACTCCGCCGACATGCTCGGGTCCTGAACGACGCCCTCTCCCTCTTCTTGTTCCTGCAGCCGCACCTCCTCTTCAAGGAAGGCGGCGTCAACGTACATGGGCATGCCCTGGCACGGTGCCGTCTGCTGCGTGCGCAGCTGCTTCTGCCAACGGAACCGCTTGCGCAGCTGTTTCTGCAGCGCCGTGGCGGCGCCGTAGTCGGCCGCCATCCCGCTCAGCAGGCGGATGTTCTGCGGTGACACCACGTAGTCAAGCCGATCCGTGCGCACCGTGTAGTCATGTACGTTGACGCTTCCAGAGATGTTGGCATCGAAGTGCTCAACCAAAGGCTCCCAGACCGCCGCGGTGTTGCTGAAGCCGTACAGCGACGCGCGCAGCGTGAGCCGCAGGTCCATGGAGGGGTCGACGGAGAGCAGCACGTTCCGCATAAACACATGGGCCATGTCGCCTTTCGACCCGAATACAATCCCGTCGATCAGCGGCACCTCAACCCAGAAGTTCATCGCCGGAACGTGATCGTAGCCGGTGCAGCACTTGTAGCACAAGATGCCGGGCCTGTTCGCTGCAGGCGCTAGGTAGGCGTCGCGTTGGCCGCAGTGTTGGCACTCGCCAGCCTCCAGCACCGGAACCAACGGGTCAAGTGACTGGGTCTCGTACTCGATGCGCGGCGTCACACGCGTGACGGTCGTCTCCTCAATGAAGGCGGCGCCGAAATCTTTGCCAAGCTCCACAAGCGACCGCAACAGCGTCGCGCGAGTGCAGAACTCGATCGAGTCCAGCACTATCGACACACTCACGTTCTCCACCCCGCTCACGTTCAGCGCCATGTCCGTCGGCAGCAAAATGTGCTCTTCCTCCTCGCCTGAGCGGACGTTGAGCAGCTGCACCGACACGGTCCGCCGCGCCGGCTGCTCGTTTTCGTTGTCCTGTGCAAATTTTACGCGGCACTGCATGCACAGCGCTACGGAGAGATCCACCACCTCCTCCGAGAGCATCTGCACCTCCATCGTGTCGCAGCAGAATGTGGTCAGCACCCGAACGGTGCGGTCGTGCAGCTCGATGGCAGTGCTATGCGGCACGCGTGGCGCCGCTGACTTGACCAGGGTGTCCATCGACGAGATCTCTGTCCGTGCCGCGGCGCTGGAGGCGCACGCGCTTACAGGTGACTGCGGACTGCCTGGGCTACCGCGCCGCGCCGCGCTACCGCCTGGAGACACCATTGGTCGAGACAGGAAAGGTCTGTAGAAAGACCTGTTCGACAGGTTCAAGAACTCCTTCTCAAAGGTCACACTGTCGGTTGTGAAGAGCGCCGTCGACGGCGCAAAGCTCACGTACGAGCCGATCGTGTACATGCCCGGAATGTGAACGGTGCCGTTGGTGATGGTCAGCTCGCAACCCTCGCACAAGACAATCTGGCCAGACGGGGCACCAGTGAGCACCAGCTTGTGATTGTTGAGGTTCAGCACGTAGCAGCACCGCGTGCGGCTCGCTGTCAGCAGCACATGCTTGTTATCCAGGACCACGTCCTCCAGCAGCGTGGTCGTTTCATCCATGAGGCTCAGGATCGGGATCGGGTCAATGGGCACGCGCAGCACCTTGTAGCAGAAGGGCAGGTAGAGCACCTCGCGTGTGTCGAAGAGGATTGTCGGCGAGACGGCCAAGTTGAAGACACCAGCGGAGACGCTAATGGTGTTCTCGACCATGCTGGAGCCAGCGTCCACATCGACAACGGGCTGTGGCTGCACAGAGAGTATGTGCAGCTTCGTCACGGTAAGGACGTCGACCATCTCTTGAATGCGCGAGGTGCGAGGGGCGCCGACGCGCCACCCTTTGCCGAGCTGCGACGACGGCGACACCTCTGCGTCCGCCGACTGCGGCGCCTCCACCTCGGCACCGATGTGCTGCACATAGATGGAGTCGACCTGGACATCCGTCATCCTGCCGGTGGTGGTCACGTCGGTGCTGAGCACTCGCGCCTCCTCGACGCGCATGCGGAACAGATCGGCCACCTCGGCTTGCAGGAAACCGACATGGGCGATGAGGGTGAAGGACGTGATCGGGGACCCCTGCGTCGGCGTGTAGAAGTGCGGTACGGACTGCGCTGCACGAGATGGCGGTCTTCCTACGCCCGACGAGGAAGCCCTCGCCGTCGTGCCGCTTTTTTGCGCGCCTGGCCTGGCCCCTGGCACAACCGTCGTCGGAGATCCAGCACCGTCGGCAGTTGTGCGGCTCAGGCTCGATGGCGGCCGCGGTATATGTAATCCCGGCGCAGAGCCGCCGCCGCTGTTCCGCCCGTCAGTCTTCTCTTCTGACGGCGAGGACGCGACCGCGTTGCGCGCGCTGGAGCGTCCGTCGTCTGGGGCGCCCGTCGTCGTCGCAGGGGTACGATTGGCTTCTGTCCCGTTTAGTAACGCTCCAAGAACGATCATGGCAAAGTCCGTCTGCTCGGGGGTGAGCATCATGGAGAGCATCGGCACATCCACCTTCAGCATCGATCGCAGCTGTACGGTCGCCTCGTCTCTTCCGTCCCCTGCATCCCCTTTCGCCGTCTTCCTCTCCTTCGCTGTGGCGGCACCGGTCGATGTGGCCACCGCCACCGCCGCTGCTGTGGATGAGTCCATCGGAGCCGGCAGCGTGCGCTGAAACTGCACAAAGATGTTGCAGTCTTTCTGAAGGCAGCTGGCGCCCTGCAGCAGCATCCCCATTGTGCGCACCTGCACAGCAAATACCTCACGTGGCATCGCCGCCAGCTTCCCCTCCGGTCCCGTGAGTTGTGGCGGCGCTGCAGAGGGGGCGGCGGTCGCTGTCGAGTCCGCTTTCGTCCCGGCGGTGGCGTCACTAGGAAGCACCAGTTGGTTCCTCACGGTCAGGCTGCCGGGCGAGAGCAGCACACCCATGGTGGCAGTGGGCTTGTCGACCATAAACGCCTGCGGACGGCGCACTATCACATCGATCTCCATCAGCTGCTCTGACTCACTCCTGCGCCGCATCGACTCCGCGGCACGGTCCGAGACGTAGGTGTACGCCTTATCACGATTACCGTCGGAGATGTGCGCCTGGGCCTCGCGCACGAGGCTCACAACGGTGCGCACCACATCAGGCACCAGAACGAAGAAGAGACTGCCCACGCGGCACTTCATGTGGCGTGTGTACGTCGGCGCTGTCGACTCAGCGGCGTTGGCGCCACCGGACTTTGTTGTGAGCCTGGTGGTGGGCGGCGCACTCGTCTGCACCTCGTACGTCACCAGCGCATCTACCGGTTCCACCAGATTGCGCATCTCCACGCCAGCGTTGCCTGGCGGATTCGCGCCTGGGGCCGGCGCATCGCCAGCCTCGGTGTCCTCATACGGGTATATTAGGGTGCGGTAGTTCGTGTTTACGTTGGTGCTGTCGACCATGAAGAGATTGCCCAGCGTCACGGTGAGTCTATTGGCGCCGTTCGGGTACGAGTTCGAGCTGCACGCAATGCGTGTGAGATGCAGCATGGCCACCTCGCGGTCGCCCTGGCAGAAACGGACACGGCACTCGACCAGTGTGGCCTTGAAGGTGAACGGCATAGTCGAGGTATGTGTGACAGCTGCAGCGGTGGAGGCTTCGGCAGTGCTGCCTGTCGCGCTCTTGCCACCTTTGTCGCTCCTTCGTGCAGTCGCGATGGCAGAGATCGGCTGGTCAGCGGAAAAGGCGGCGGTGTCCGGCTCGTCAGGGCCGGGGATATGCACGGAGAGGAGCGTGTTCACGAGCGTGCCAATGCTCTGTGGAATAAATGTCACAAGCACCGCACCGAGCTGGACGTCGGACGTTCGGTTGGCAGGATGGAAGGCGACACGCAGCGCGGCCTCTGCAGGGGTGACGGCAGCGTCACCTTTAGCGTTGGCAGCTGCGTCGGTGCTCAACTTGCCACCGCTCCCGCTCCCCGCAGGCGCCGCTCCTGATGCTGCCGCCTGTGCGGTGCGACTGCCTGCGCCGGAGCCTGCTGGAGAAGCCACCGTTTCGCTCTGCAGCATGCAGTGGCCCGTCGACTGGTCGAGCATGCTGAGCGACGGAACAGTAAGTGCAACGTTGCCGTTCGGCAAGACGGCGGTGTCCAGCGCCGCGAGCGTGAGTGTGTGCGTGTTGACTCCAGCGGTGTCGTGAACAGCGACCAGCAAGCCGTCGATGTGCACCTTAACAGTCCGCGAGGGGGTTGGTGGCGACGAGGCTACGTTGGCAGGTTTCTTGCCCTCCGCCTGAGGTGCACGCGATGTGCGTGTAGCCGAGCCCTGCTGTGCCGAAGCCGGCATCGGTGCGGCAGCGGGTGTGGAAGGGCTAACGCTCTGCTGCGCAACCACCTTTTCGTATGCCCCGTAGTAGTTCACGTCGCGTGGCATGAGCACATTACGCTGCGCGAGGCGCACGAGCCGCTCTACCTCTGCGGGGTGGAAGAGCGCCGTTGTCCGCTTCATCTGCAAGTCGATCATTTCCACCCCGCGATTCGCCTCGTACGCGAAGCGCAGCGCGGACCGCTTCAGCAACGAGGGGATGCTGTACTCCTGGACCTTCACCACCACCGACAGCGCTGCAGCGCTGGAGTTCATTCGCACCGCCGCCCGCATGACGCCGAGCCGCATCTCCAGATTTCCAGACCGCCGTCGCAGCTGCATCGCGTCGCCAGCGAGGATGATGCGTGGCTGGTGCCACAGGACGTTCAGCACAAGGAGAGAGGAAGCAGCCATTTGCTGGGCGGCGGCCGCCATGCGGGCCCGCTGCTCCCGCATCACGCCAAGGCTCGCGATCTCCGCCACCGGCTCCACAGGAGAGGCGAAGTAGTCCGTCAGCCCCTGTATGATGGGCATCGACACCAGCGCGTGCAGCTCGCCGATTCCGAGCTGAATCTTGTTGATGCTCGCCACCGGATCCGACTTGAACGTGAATTGAAGCACCTCGGCCTGATCGGGCGCGGCGGTGGCTGAGGCCCAAGCACCGGGCGCGCTGCTTGCACTGTCGGCCGCAGCGCCGCCACCGCTGGCGATCAGCGGTGAGGACGGCAGGTCCCCCTCCTCCCAATCGTCCCCCCAGTTACTTTGGGTCGCCGGGGCTGGTGCAAGGGCGTTGCCGGCGGCGACACCGGTAGAGGACGAGCTTCCGCAGGAAGAACGCTTGAAAAGAATCCTCTCGCCTGAGCGCGCGTCCACCACGTTGAGCTCGCGCACCTTCACAGCGACCTGCTTCACGGTTGGCAGCTGCACCACATCTGCGAGGAGGGCGACGATGTGCGCCTCGATGAGCATCTCGCGTCGCGAGTTCAGGAACGGGATAACGACGCTAGGGGTGGTGACGATGACGCGCATCCCGCTGCGGCTGCCTGTGGCGGCGGTCCCGCTCTTCGGTGCCACATCCCCACCTCCACTGTTGCCCCCGGCGTCACCCGCCGAAGGGGATGCGCGGATGACGGCCGTCATTCCTTTTTGGGATGCCGTCCACGCCGAGAACACCGCCTCGTTGCACACGAGATCGAAGAGCGCCCGCCACTGGTCCGAGACGGCGAAGCGGCGCAGTGTGAAGTCGGCCGAGAGCACCGACATGGTGAAAAGCTGCGTGCTGGCCGGGGAGTTGCCGTCACCGCTGCTCACCTCCACAGGCCTGCGCCTGCTCAGGCCACGAGCAGCGGCACCCGTAGAGAAGTCTGGCAACGCGCCAACGCTGCTGCTGCTGCTGTGCCCGCGGCTGTCCTTTGCATCGCTGCAGGCCACGGAGCCCATCATCGACTCCACCTCTGCGTCGGCGCTGCGCAGGGCGGTGCGTCGAACGCCAAAGTCGCGCATAAGAATGTCGTGTGTGGTGAGCGAGTCAGCGAAGTGCAGCGAGCCTGCCTCACACCACACCAGCGCCGCGCGGTTGTCGTCACGCACGTCGTCCAGCTCGAGACTCTTCCATCGCACGCCCACGCAGTTGGACGGCAGTGCGACCGACATCGAAACGCCTGTGCTCTGCAACTGAAAGCGGGACGACGACGCGGCGATAGGGTTGCTCGCCGCCTCTCCAGATGCGTCGGAGAGCAGCATCGATATTCTGCCGAGCCGCATCGACATACAAAGATCGCCACTGTGGTTGCCCCCAGCGCCGCCGTCGCTGTCAACCGCCACCGCCGCTGCCACCGCAGGCGACGCCCCACCACACAAGACGTTCGTGCTGTCTCCCCGCGCCGCGACAGGCTCGTCGCTCTTTCCCAGCACCATCTGGCGCACCTCGGCAGTCTCCAACGCATAGGCGGCAATATCGGCCGGGTCTGTGCGGGTGAGGTTCTGGCGCAGCAGAGTGACTAGCTGTACCAAGTCCGTCTCTCGCAGTTCCAGCGACACGTCCTCGCTGTGGATGTCGATGTGGGGCGGGTCCTCCGACTGAAGATCGAGCGCGGTGTGCACGGTCATCTCGAGGTACGTCTCTGCAGGCAAAAGAGGGGAGCGCTTCCTGACCGGCGGCGGCGCATTCCGAGACCCGCTGCTCGCACGCGGCTGTGACGAAGACCGCAAAGGCGAAGCACCCAACTCCTCGCGCCACATGCCCACCTCGCCGAGCGAGACGATCATGGCCTCCTGCCCCTCTGTTGCACGGAGGCTGTTCTGCAGGGTCAGGTTGCCAAGGGACGCACAGAAGCAATGGGTTGTGGCAGCGGCAGCAGTGGCGGCGCTGTCGCTGGTACGTGGATCAACCGGGAGGACAACGAGAGTGTCACGAACCACCACTCGCATACTCATGAGCAGCCGCGGGCCCTCGCGAGTTGGCGGCAGGGTGCGGCCATTGTACACGGGGCGGTCCGCCAAGCAGCTGATGCGCGAGAAGAGTCCCGCCGTAAAGTACGTCTTGAAGATCATGACGGTGTGGAGGTCGACGGTGATGGTGCTGGCCCCCACATCCAGCTCAATCGCGCTAGAGTAGCGCAGCTCCTGCGCATTCACCAGAGACCGCTTTCCATCCACCTCGGCAAAGACCGGCATGGCCGGCCGACTCTTGCGAAAGCTGAAGCGTATGTGCGCCTTCTGACCGGATGCATCCGCGTCGAGCCCCTTCGTAGAGCGCCGGCGGCTGCAGCCGTTTCTGTGAGCAGCGCCCTTTCCGGCTTTGCCACTGGTCGCTGGCGACGCTGATGGGGAATCGACGACGGCCTGCTTTGCAGGCGACGGCGACGTCGACGGTGACTTCGACGGCCCCGCAGCACCGCCTCCAGCATTCGTGTCCGCAGAGGGGGGCCGATAGGCGAGTAGCGTG
Organism: Leishmania mexicana MHOM/GT/2001/U1103; assembly: GCF_000234665.1. Taxonomy (NCBI): domain Eukaryota; phylum Euglenozoa; class Kinetoplastea; order Trypanosomatida; family Trypanosomatidae; genus Leishmania; species Leishmania mexicana. The sequence continues at coordinate 284,179 of NC_018320.1, forward strand.
CGGTTGGCTTCTGCCAAACCAACTGACGCCAGGACGCTGGCTGAGACCTCGCCGACATGGCCCGAGAGGTCCATTGTGACCGTGTACTTGGACATCTGCAGCTCTACCTCGCGGATGCTGGCCGACGCGAACGGCACATCCTTGTCGCTCCCGGGGGCGCGGTTCAGCAGCGTGACGGTGATAGACCCGAGGATGCGCACAAAGACGTCTGCCACGTGCTGGTTCCGCATCGAGCACTGCTGCTGCACAAGTTGCACTTGATACGCGAGGTCCCTCATACGACTGGCGACGCTTCTTGAGCACAACGGCGCCGGGTCTTCACTAGCGCTGGCTCCGTCATCCGCCACCGAGGCGGCGGCTCTGGTGGTGGGCACACGGTAAGAGAGACCCCGGTCCGCCGGATGATCCGCTGTCGCGGCGGCCGACAGCGCCGCAGTCTTCGCGTTCACCCCGTTACCGACGCCGTGGGAGCTGCTATCCATGGCAGATAGAATGAGGTGCATTATGTCCATAACCGTCTCCAGTAGCTCGACGCACGGTGTACCGACGCACACGTTCAGCGCAGAGTCGAGGCTGAGTGCCACGGCCGTCGGGGCATCGCCCTCCGGGAGGAGAAGGTCCACTCGCACCCTGCCGCCAGAGAAGATGGGAAAGTCGGTGTCGCGAGCAGCAGCGATGCGCGGCTTCGTCAGACAGAGAACCACCTTCTTATAAAGGCTGCGCACGGCCAGGATGAGCTCGGCGCTCCCGCACTCCACCTGGAAAGCGGGCAGTGGCGACACGGCGTGCGTGTTCGGGTCGTCGTCGTGCACGTCGAGCCCTAGGCGTTCGACGAGAAGCTCGAGCCGCATCACGGACAGGTCAGTGCTGCCTTCTGGAGTCGCGTGCGCGACGGCGTCTCTGTTAGGGCTGCTGCTGAGCATCCCTGCTTTGGTAGGAGATAACGGAGCCGGTGACGCTGTGCTAGAGCCGTACCCCGACTCTGGGGAACCTCTGGCTGCTGCATCCGCGCTGCTGCGATCCCCCGTACTCGCCATCGCGTCGCTCCAGTGCGTTTCACCGCCCTCCAACGCAGCGGGCCTGCGGCGTAGCAGTTCCATGTTCAGCCGTGACACCGCCGTCATGCCCGTGTCGCCAGGTCCGCCTCCACTACGATTGCCTCCTGGCAAGCCTATTCGACTGGACGCCGTAGCAGGTGATCGTAGGTTAGAGAGCCAGGCATCCATCATGGTGGTGATGAGGTAGACCTGGTGCACCGAAGACGCCACTCGCAGCGACGGCACCCTCAGCCGCAGTACCACCGCCTCACGAGCAGTACTGCAGTCATCGATGCGCTGCAGCACGTCCGCCGCGATTGAAACCTCCGGCACCAAGAAGAAGCCTTGCTGCGGCCGCCGCATCGCCCGCTCCAGGGTTGTCAATTCGAGGTAAAACTTGGAGAAGCTCGCCTTGTGCGGGTAGTAGTAGAGTGCCTCCTCGGCCGCAGCAGCGCTGGTGAGGCTGCCGGGTTCATCGTCCGCAGCCACCCGCGCCAGCGCCTTGCTACGCGAGCCAGACGTGCCGCTTGTGATGGCAACGGCGGCCTGCAGTCGCCGCTTCTTCTCCGCTTCCGAGAGAGGCCGCGCCTTGAAGAGGACACGACCCAAGGAGACGCACAGGGCTGGCTCCCGGACATCTGCACTAAGGCTCTTGGGCAGGATGAGCACCGGTGCCGATGCGTCCACCGTCACGTACAGCCCCTTGGTCTTGGCCATGGCAGCTCGCACCTCATGCGTCGCCGCCGACCCGACAGCAGACGCCGCCTGCTTGGTGGACTCAGCAAAGCCCGACACGTCCATCCCGGCCGGCAGTGAAAAGAAACGGATCAGCTGCTCAATAGTGCGCGGATCTGCCACGACGCGCAGCGGGAGCAGCTGCACTCTGATTGCCACGTCCACCGACGTGTCGGGCAGCGGCTGCTCTACCGGGTTCAGGAATCCCGTGATGCTGAATAGCGGCGTCGCGCAGTCGTGCTGTGTACTTTGCTTGCCCTCCTCGCTGCCGCTGCTGCCGCTGTCGATAGAATCGCGAGTGCCCGACGGAAGCACCGGCGTCAGCGAGGACAAGCGCCGCTCCTTTCTGCCCACTTTGATCACGTCGTAGATCGTGGGTGCGTCGGGCGATAAATGCTTGCCGCTATCCATGTCCGTGAGCGACCGCATGGCGACGCGCACTTCGTTAGGGCTCGAGTTGAAAGCCTGGCGATCGACCTGCACGCCCTCGATGAGGTAGGGCACCAGAGTGTCGCAGGAGCTTGACGAGCTTGCGGCGGCCTTGGAGCTGATGCTGGTGAACGCCGCAGGCAAGGAGGTGGGATTCGCCAAGGTGATGTTCTGGGTGCGGAAGAAGAACAACAGCGAGTTTGGCTTGTTATACGACGAGACCCCGCCGCGCAGCTGAAACAGTTTGAGGGTAATAGACTCCTCCTTCTCCGTGTCGATGCGGTAGCTCGTGAGCGGGAGGTCGAAGCTTGCGCGCAGCCAGCAATACGACGGTGGCAGACTCCTCCCGCTGCCGGCACTGCTGAGGTCGGCCGCGGCGGTATGATCGGCCTCGGCGTCTGCAGCGCTGATCCCGTAATCGAGCTCGATGGACCTGAACAGCTTCTCGTCCGCCTCAATCTCCTTTGCGGTGTCGCTCTGGGCAGCGGTGGCATGGGTACAGGACGCACCCCTGCGATCACTCAGCCAGCTGAGCCAGGCACGCTTCGGATTTCGCTGCTGCTGCTCGATGCTTGTCAGATGCTGCTTCGCCATCTCCTCCGCCTTGCGTATCTCGTTGTCCTTCCGCCTCAACTGGATTTCGTTCGCGATCTGCGCATACACGGACTTGCGGCCCGCCTTCATGTCCTCAGCGGTCATCACCCGCGTCACAAAGCGGTAGACCTTCCTATTCTCCGGCGTCATCTCTGTGTGCCGCACAACATCTCGGTAGAGCACTTGGTAGTCCTGCTTGCACACCTGAGACACCTGCGCGAGGAGCTTCGCCCGCTTCGGCTCCCGTATTACGGTGCGTACAGCGCCGATGGCGTACTGCCACCACTCACGCGCGTGCCCCAGCACCGGCACACGCGGCCGAGACCTCTGCAGTTGGGACATCTCGCCCTGGTTGGTGAAGAGCATCGCGGTCTCCAGGATCTTTGTGTACTGTGGGCGGGTGAGGTTGACCATCAAGTACTGCAACTTCACCGCCACATCCGCAAACGGTGTCTCGAGGAGCTGGCGCACACACAACTTGAAGACCACCTTGGCGTCCACAGTGCCCGACACAGGGCCAAGGACGGTAGACAAGGCAACATTGCCATCCCGTACGCGCTGCCGCATGCGGTGGTACCACTGTTGCCAGTCATCGATCTGAGAGAACCAGGTTCGGCCTAGCGCGGCGTTCGCCCGCACGCGGGTCGGGTCATCGCAGTAGACCTGCAAATCGTTGAACACAAGTCGCTTCCACATCCGTTGCAGCCTGCAGGGATCGGTGAACATAGGTTGCGCCGTGCACTCATTCATTGTCAGCAGCTGCACGCCGCCTAGAATCGCACCGAGCACCGTCTCCGTCGACTCATCCTCGTAGCGGATGTGCACCGTACCCACCTTGACGATAATATTATTCACCACCAGCTCGCCGAGCCGCGAGAAGAAGCCGCCGCTTCCTGTCTGTTCTGCCGCATCGCTGCTGGAGGTGGGCAGCGTTGTTGTCTGCTGCTGCTCCGCCTGCTCACGCTGGCGCTTGCGCTCCGCCTCAAAAGCGTCGAGCTCCTTCTCCTTTGCCGCAGCTGCTGCAGCCCATTTATCTGCCTTCACGTTCCGCTTGGCGCCGCCGCTGCTGCTGCTGCCCACCGTTGCCGCACCGCTTGCATCGCTGCTACCGGCATGCGCACCTTTTAGCGTTACCAAAACCTCCCCCACCTCCAGCACAACGGGCTCGGAGCGAAGGTGCTTGATGGGGATCGAGATAGATACAGTCTTGCAGATCCCGCGGTACGTCTTGATGGGCAGCAGAGGCCTCTGCGGCTTCGACTTCGGCGACGGCGCTGTGTGGTCGGACGCGTCACAGCTGCAGTCGTCGCCCTCGTCGGCCACGGAGTTCAGCAGCGCATCCAGCGCCTCCGGGCGGAGCACGAGATCATTCAGCGTCGCCTTTCCACTCCATATGTTGACCTTGAGCTTGTCCTCGTTGATGTTGTCAACGTATTTGGACAAGTACGGCACCAGCAGTGCCGCGATATACTTCTCCAGCATGACAGGCGCGACAGCGAGTGAAGCAGGACAGCCGATCAGACCCCGCTCACACGCACGCGCGCACGGAGTAGAGGGAAAAGAGAGAGGAAAATGGTCCTGAGAACGCGAGGCAAAGATGTCACGAGAAAGGACCGTGGTGGTGGGCGAGGGGGGAGGACGCCAAGTGACGAGTACCACAAGCACGCGAGGGCCAACCGGCAAGGAATCGCCACGATGGCAGGAAGAGATGGAGCGCGTGAGCGCGAGAGAATGCGAAGCACAAAGGCAAAAACAAAATTAAAAGAAAGGAAAGAAAAGGACGCGGTGGAATGCAGTCCCGCGCGTGTGGGCCGAAACCCGAACACGCGCACACCACAACCAAGAACCGACGGTGCCGACGACGGAGGAGAATGGATGCGCACAAAGAACGTACAAGGAGCCCGGACGGCGAAAGCGACAAGCAACGCAAGACCGTTCAACAGACACACACACGCACAGGGAAACGAGAGAACCACTACTCGAAGAGAAATTAGATGCGACAGACCGGCGACACAGCAAGGGAGAGACACAGCAGGAATGAAATACACGCACACGACAGAGCTACAGGTACAGACTCCAGCAAAGGCGACTGTGTGTCGTTCCTCTTCCGCCGCTGCCCTCTCGTCGAGCCCTTTCCCTTTTCCCCTTTTGCCTCTTGTGTCGTTGGGGATCGGTCTGCGTATGTCTGCGTGTGTGTGCTCCTCACGTACACGGGGTGCGTACACGAAAATGCTCCGCTCCCTTTGTCGCAGGTCCCGGAGCCCACACACGAGCACGCGCACGGCCACAGAGCCGAGATTTACGGATAGGTATGTAGATGGAGGTGATGCTGAGAAAGCAAACAACTGAGAAGCCGCACAACCACAACGGCCTCGATCGCCACCTGCAGTGAGCGCGAGAGGGGGAGGAGAGGGGGATCAGCAAGAAGCTTTAAGAGTCACCTCAACACATTTCCATGCGTACAGTCCACGCATGTATGTCCCACTCATGGCGTGTGCGCGTGCGTGTGTGCGACAAAGGGCGCGGATCACCTTTCGCTGGCAAAGACACGAAAGACACACCTAACTCTGCGTGCGCGCAGATGCCGCTACTGACCTGCTCGCCGGATCTCGCCGTGCGTCTTCTCCAGGCTGATGAGAGGATAGTGAAACTAGAACAGAGAGGGATGCGAACAGTGGTGCCCGTGATCCGGGCGTCCTTTTTTTTACCGGGGGAAGAGGTGAGGTGGGGGGGGGGGGGGGGCGAAGACGTGTGCGTGCGTGTGTATTTATAGAGATGGTGTCGAAGAGAGAGAGCTGCAATATAAGGGAGGGAGAAAGGTAGATGAGGGCGGGATGGGTGTGCCCTCAGTGACGATGATGATGATGACCGGTGATGGGGGAGGTCGTGAGAGGCGCAGACTGGCGGGGGCGAGAGAGCAAAGATATAGATATAGCTGTGCGTGTGAAACGCACGGCATCAACAGTGGCCGACAGACGACCCAAAAGGACACGATGTGCGCACCTGAGTCAGGCGCCAGAGACGAGAGAGCCGCCTGAGAGGCTCTAGGGGAGAGCGGATGGATGCGATAGCCTCCCCCTCCCCCTTCCCTCCCTCGCTTTGCTGGGTGGTCTGCAGAAAGAGCGGTGCGCGGCGCAGGCACCTTCTCTTTTCCCACTTTCTCCTCCGGTAATATGTGCTGGGGACCCCTGGCGATGTGCTCACGTGTGTGGGTGTGTGTGTGCGTGTGCGTGTGAGGGACGCTGATGCAACAGCAGAAAAGCGTTGAAGCACGGCATTGTCTGCGTGTGCTATGGGATGCAGGACACGCTTGTGTCCTTCTGCCTTTCATAGATCGCGGTCCTCAGCCACGTCGGGAGATGAATCCTGCGGCAGTGGTTGCGGACAATCGTATGCATTACCGCTATTCACGTTGCCACCACTACCATGTCTGCTGTCAGTCAGCAACCCCCAGTCGGCCAGCTGCTCGTGAACGGCAGTCATGAGCGACATGGGCGAAGTCCCCGGTGGCACATCCTGGCCCAGCTCCCAGATCATTATCCCAGACAAGTTAGCAGCGCGTGCCAGTCGCATCTTGCGCTTCACATCGTCGTAGCCGGTGAAGCTGTACCCGCCATACTCGCTCAATGCCCGCAGCTCCGCACCTCCCTCGACCCATGTCGGGTGGTTCTTGCTAGCCCATTCTTGGATGAAGAGCCAGAGCCGGTCGTACGCCTCAGGCTGTAGTCGCCTGTCCTCCCGATGACGGCCATAGAAGGGGATCCCAAGGGTGAGCTTGCGGCGGTGGTCCTGAATGATGCGCGGCCGCTGGTGCATCTGCCCAAGACGCCTGTTGTATATACCCTCGTTAAAGAGACCGATCGTCCCCTCACTGAGCACTGAGGCGGCGTACTCGACGGAGCTGTGTGGCCCGGTCCCGACAGCGTGGTCGTACGCCATCAAGTGCACATAGTCGAGCGAGTGGAGCACGCGAGCGGACTGCAGTACGGCTGCCATAGATGGGTGGGGATGGAGGGCCATGGACAAGACAGCGCGCCGCACTCGGAGGCGGTGGCGCCGCTCACCAGCCGGTTTACCTGCGTGTTCGTCGCCTGCAGCAGCCGCATAGCCCAGGGAAGACCGGAGCTCCATCAGGAAGCGGCCAAAGTTCAACCACTCTGTCATCGTCTGCGGGTACTCCCAGTTGAAGTCGATGCCGTCGAGCTTTCGTGCCAGCAGCACCGCGTTCACCTCCTCTATGAACGCTCGCCGCCGCACCGTGTCCCCAACGAGGTCCGCAAACCCCGCGCTGCGGCCACCACCACCGATGCAGAGCATCAGCTGTGCACCGTGCAGGTCTGCCAGCCGGCGGATCCGGGCCCACTCGTCGCCCGATGGCAGCCGGTCATCCACATGGATGAGACGCAGCGTTGCGGGGTCCACCTCGGCACTGAAGAAGATAAGATGCGTCAACCCTGCGTTGAAGAAGGCCTCGTAGTGGAACGAGTCCTGACGGTACTCGGGCAAGTACCCGAAGACAGTAAAGAGCGGGGGAGGAGAAGCCGCAGTTATCGAGGTGTTGTGCCCGCTACCGATGGCGGTATCGCCCGCAGCTGCAGGAGCAGCAGCGGCTATAGCCGAGCTCACTGGAGTGCTCACACAGCTGGAGTAAAGCGCTGCTACAAGACACGCCAGCTGCACAAGTGAGCTCCTCTGCACCATCGGCTTGAGAGGCAGCGCGGACGGGTGGCGCTGGCGACAATCCGTGAGGGAAAGAGGACGGCGAAGGACGGCAGACGAGTGCGTAAGTCCGCGTGGGTGACGGTGCGGTGGCGTGCGTGCGCGCCTGTAATCTCGTGGAGCGGGGAGATGACGGTGCAACAACAATTAAACGAAGAGGAGGTGAGTGGCGCACAGAGACATCGAAAGGAGAGGAGGCGGCCAGTCCCCCTCATCATCCAAGGCGAGAATCCGCGGGCCAACGATCAGAAGGAAAGCGCGCACGCGAGGCGCCGCCGACGCCCACGCGGCAGTCACGCACGCGCACGCGTAGCCTCCCACCCACATGAGCAAAGGCGCACGGGGAAGGGGGAGGACGCGACGACTCGGACGGTGAGGCGTTCCGTTCGTGCGCGCGTGCCTGCGCTTATGCGTGTGCATCTGTGGTACGTCTATCTTGTCATTCTCTTCTCGTGTGGTGCACGACGCGTCGATGAATGGGGAATCATTGCTAGCGCTCGAGCATGCGCAACTGCAGTGGCTGCTGACAACGGCTGTTGGTGAGTCATGATCAGCGATACGTCTCGCACAGCCCAAAGGGTGAGCGAGAGAGAGCGAAGAGGAGACTGACCATTCACTTCACCGCGCCCGGCAGCCGTCGACGCCGCAACAATAACCTCCACCATCATGACCAACGCCGGTCCCACGGCAGCAATAGTGTAAGCGACAAGACCCCCGAATCACCGGCACCGCCACCCCCCACCACCACCAACCCATCGCCCCCGCAGGCACGTATGGAGAAGGAGTGAGGCCCAAGAGCAGCTGCCCATGTGCGTGCCAGCCTGTGTGTGCAACCCCTCCTGCAGAACCGGCAGCATCGGTCAACACTTTCGGAAACGATAAAGAATGAAAGAGCGGCAAAGAGCTGCCTCCACGAGCTGCGAGTGGCGCATGCCTAGTCACCAGGAGGTGGTTTACTTCTTGGTCAGCCCGCACACACCCCTTTCTCGGCATCCCCCCGGTCTTGCCCCTCGGCCTCCCGTCGCTTTTCGAGCGAGAAGCATGCATTCCTGGGCTGCTGCCGAGAATCTTTCTCTGACCCGTCCCCCTCGTGGAGTCCTCGCACATGTGCGCTACAACGACGTCACGTAGCTCAAACCGATGGAGGCCCACATCACCATGGACAAGATGGAGAGGATGTACTGGAAGAAGAGCATCTTTGCCCACTGGTACCTCATAAACTTGTATGCGTTGAACAGCAGCGTGCTGTTGATGGCGGTCGGCGCCGCCAGCTCCACCATGAGCACCATGATGAGCGTCTTGTCCAGCGACCCCCGACCACCGAAGAGAAACGGCATCTTGTCGATAAGAAAGATGAGGAGGAAGTAGCTGAACGTCGGGGAGATGAGCATGCGGAAGATGATGATGCCCCACACAAATGCAGGCCGGATGCCTTTGAGAGACAGCGTGCGCTGCACGCCGTCAATGAACGTGCCCATCTTGGCGCCGTCGCCCTCCTCGTCGGTGCCCTCGGCCATCGGCACCGCGGAGGCAGCATTGGCGCCACCGGGCATCATCGACGCAGTCAGGTGCCCACGCTGCATCAGCGTTTGAAGCGAGAAGGACTCGTGCGAGTTGAACACTATGTTCGTGTGCTGCGCATCATACCACCGGGCGTACGTCAAATCCTCGCCAAGCAGCTGCCACTCCTCTGGGAGCAGCGGGTATTCCGTGTTTTGCTCAGCGTGGCGGAGGTACACCTCGGCCGGCCCAGCCGCATTGGCCGAGGAGGAGCCGGCAAGGTTTGCGCCGAGCAGCAGCAGCGACGACGGAATCGAGCCCTCGCCAAGCAGCCTGATGGCGTCCATCACCATCGACAGTGGCCAATGCTCAAACAGCCTGCGCACGGGCGGAACGATGCCGATGAAGATGCCCAGCAGTACGGAGAGGAAGGGCGGGCTCGTCATGAGCTTCTTGATGAGCGCCCAGGAGGCGCGTCCGAGCTGCTGCACCTTCTGTGACGCGGACTTCTTCTTGAGGGCCTTCATCTCGCTCTCGTACTTGAAGCGGATGAAGCCGGCGGCGGCCCAGTCGTACGGGAACTGCACCGCTGTCGCCATCGCGAACGCGCACGCGTCAGCCGTGTTGGGGCTCCTGGCAGCGGGTGTGCCAGGTAGCTTGAACGTCACCTCAGCCGCACCACGCTTGCCGCTGGCGCGGACGAAGTTTCTCGCCGTCTGCGTGAAGGAGTTCTGGAATGACGAGGTCAGGTCGAAGGAGTACGTGGCGGAGTGAACGTGGCGGCGTGCGCGACTACTGCAAGAATCTGTCTTGGCAGCGTCACCAGCCTCCAGGGACCTTGTGCTGCTGAGCGACAGCGCCGAGTCGGCGAGGTAGAGCTGGGTGAAACGGTTCACCTGCACCTCCAGAGGACTGGCCTGCCCCGCCTCGGCGTCACAGCCATCGACCTCGATGTCCTCCTCGAGGTCCGCATCGTTCTCCAGTACTTGGCTGACGGGCAGAGAGAGAGTCTGCGTCGTGGCATCGCATCGGCTCATCATCCGCTTGTGCTTGAGCAGGATTTCGCGGATCAGCCGCTGCTTCTGGACAGCCTTCTGCCCCGCCTCCACAAAGGCTGGGCACGCAGACCAGAGGAACAGCATGTAGCTGATGCTGAACACAAAAATATAGGCGGCGCTGTGCGCCATGTCAATGAACGAGATGGAGCTCGCGACATTCGACATGAGCGACAGAGGCAGCGTGACACCGTTCTGCGTAGAGCAGCCGACCCACGCGGCGTACCTGTACCCGACGCAGTCCTCCTGCCGCTCATCCGGCGCCTCCAACGCATTCACGATCTCGCTCCCAGTGACGCCGACCTCCCGAAAGTGTTCGCTCAGCACCACCACCACGTACGGGACGCTCGTCTTCTTCTTTTTCTTCTTCTTGGTGCCAGTCTCCTTCGTAGTGGACGACGACGGCGGCGAGGCGTCGGCGTCGGCGCCGTCATCCGTCACATAATCATAGAGGAGGCCGAGCCTCACGTCCTTGCGCAGCTCCTCGGGAATACCCGAGTACTTGGGGTCCACCCGGAAGAACAGCACGTCGAGAACAATGCCCCACAAGAGGCCAGACGCGATCGAGATCAGCGAAAAAAAGATGAGAATACTGCACCGAAAAAGTACATCGAGGTCGATCGATTTAGCCGTGTTCGACAGGGTGAGGGATGTGAGGAGGACCGTGGAGATTAGGAAGGAAAAGTTGTGCAGCGTTATCGTGTTGCTCGGGATCAAGTTGATCGTGAACACACCGACGAGCACCGCCACGATCACCTTGCTGACGGCGATGAATGCCACGCCTAGAATGTCCATTCTTGCGGCGCCAAGCTTTCGCTTGGGGAGAGGGAGGAGGGGGGGAACAACGAGGAAAAATATGAAAGCAAATAATTTGTGTGTGTGTGTGTTCTCTGCAGTGCACGTGTGTATATATATATATGTGTGTGTGTGAGTGGGGTGTGTGCGCCTCCGTCCAAGCGAGAGAACTGCTCGCTCACCTTTTTTAGGCCTTCCGCTCGTCCACCGCCTCGGTCCCGTTTTGTTGTTGTTTGTCCTTCTTCGGGCTGCCCGATGGGGAAGGAGGCGGGCGGGTGCTGAGCCAGAGGCAGTGCGCCCAAAAAAGCGCCAACGCAGGCAAGTAGCCGAGCGCACGTGTCCGCGAAGCCGAAGCCGCTTGTGAGCCGCTGAGCAAACGCCTTCCTGTGTGCAGAGGAAGGGGGTGAGAGAAATCAGGGCAAGTCGTTCGCACCGTGAAGGGCGCGTCACTCTGTTCGATAGAAACGCGTCACGATACTCGCCAAGTAACGAAAATTCCCCACGGCTACGGGGGGGTGGGAGTGAGTGCTACGTCCTCTCACGCGTGGGCTGAGACATCTAGAGTGGGCCTGCTGCCACCCGCAACGGAGATCCAATGTGCGCACAAGCACGCGCTGCTACGCTGGGATAATAGGCGGTGAAGCAACAATGTAGAAGAGAGGGAGAGGTGTGCCGCTGCGAGGAGGGGGGGCAGCGCCGTGATGACATTATCCACCAGTGCCAAAAACAAAAGACGGAGAGGACAAAGAGGAAGTATGGAAGACAGCAGACGGCCGCATTTGGCGTTGCAGCGATACCCAGTAGCACACCCGGAGAAGGCAGTGCAAGGGAGGGGCGCCATACGGATGGTTGCACGCTGCCGCATGATCGCAGCAAGTACGACCCGACTCATCTCTCTCCCCCTTCCCTCCCCCTTCCTCCACACTAACCGTTAAATCAAAATTTCCACGCGAATTCGCTCTCTCCCGCTCTCTCGGTCTGTCGCTCCCTCTGAGGCGCATACATGCATCCCATGCGCGCGTGCATGCGCGCAGGTAGCTCTTCCACACAAAAGGAGGAAGCGCACAGACACGTCCTCCTCCGAGAAGCGATACCAGAGGTCGCAAGACACAGTATCGATAAAACGAGAATGAGAGCCTGGCCGACTCGCAGAGAGGGAGAGGCAGCGAGCAGACACGGCTGCACAGCAGCCGGAAGCAAAAGAGGCGGGTGTTCGTGGAAGAGGTTCCGTCTGGGTGGGAGATGCAGGATGGATGCGCACCGGACCCGTCTCCAACCCCACCAACCCCACTCCCGCACAGAGGCGCGTGCACACACCCGCCTACACACACACATACATGCGCCTCGGCGTCTCCTCAGTCGCCATCAAGATCGCTGCGCTGACTCGCCGACAGTGTTGTTCTGGTTATGCGGCGCAACCACGCGCCCCAGCCTTGGCTGCGACTCTTGCGCAGCATCGCCTCCTGCACCTCCTGGTGCCTCGCCGCAAGGATCGCGGGGTGGCCGGCAGGCAGGTACACCTCTATCCCGTACGTCTGCTCTGGGTTCAGCACGCTGAAGTTGGACGCGCTCACCTCACGCGTGATGTCGAACTGCACGCGGTCCGCACCGTAATGCCGAATGTGCTCCCGCAGCACATCCTGAAACTCCTCCACTTTGGCGACACTGCCGATATTCGCCTTGCCACGCGTGGCGGTGTCCTGGAAAGTCATGAGGATCGTGCAGGGCGACGTCACGCAGTGCACCAGCACCACCGGCCGCCCTGCAAACGCCATGCGCCAGTTCTGCACCATGTTGAAGACAAACCCAGCATCCTTGTTAGGGAGAGTGACGGCGACGCAACCGTTGTTGCTCATGATGCGGCGGATGTTACTGATGAACTCCAGGCGGCCGTACTCCGTGCTTAGTCGCCCCGCACCGTCCATCGCATCAATCAGCACCAACTCATATGGCTTGACCTCGCTGTCGGCCGTGTTGCCGTAGGCTGTCATGACGGCCTGGCGCCGCACGTACTCGACAGGGTCGTCGACGTGCACCGTGAGGTTGCTCGACTCCTGAAAACCCAGAAACCGCTTGCACAGCCGCACCAGCGTGCCATCCTTCTCCACCACATGCACCTTGAAATTCGGGTAGCACGTGCTTAGCCACCGTGGCATCTCGCCCGAGTGCATGCCGAGTACCAGCGTCTCGACGGGTACCTGCTTGACAAAAGAGAAGCGCCGCGGCAACATCGTTTGGGTGGCGTCGCGCAGGATGTGCACAGGCCCGAGCGTCAGCATGAGCTTGCGCGCGTATTCCTCCTCGAGGTGCCCGGCATAGGGGACGCAGTTGTTCTGTGTCGTCACGCCTTTGCACTTGATCATGCCATGTATCACCTCATCGCCTCGGCCAGGCATAAACTGGAAGTAGTCCGTGGTTGACGTGACCTTTTCCACCTCCGCTGTGGTCGGTGAAGATGCAGTGGCCGATGAGACGCCAAAAGAAGCAGAGCAAGTCGCGCCCACCTCGCCGGGGCTCATCATCGACTTCCAGCTCGAGCCGCTGCTGCTACTTGCCTGCTTCGACTCCTTCGGCAAGGACCCTTGATACCCCGTTGAAGAGGCCGCAGCTGACCTACCCTGTGCCGGGACGTAGTGCACGCTGCGGTAGTAGACGTCGTCGCGCAGCGCGGGGGAGAACTCAGAGAGTTCGAGGCAGACAACGTCCACCTCGCCAGAGGGATTCGCCGCGGACGGCCGCTCGTGCAACTCGCTCGCCTCGCTGAAGAGCAGCTGCGGGCGGCGCATCGCCTCCTCCTGCCCTTCGTTCGCCGACTGCGGCAGGAACAAGTTGCTCGCAACGTCCTCGACATCTGGTGCGCGGCCGACAGAAGCGGAAACGCCGGCCTCGCCGGGGTTGGCAAAACCCCAGAACACGTTGTGCGACGACTCGAACGGGACGCGCTGGACTGGGCGGCGCTGCGCCAGCAGCTCCTGGCGTGGCCGAACGTAATGCTCCGTTACCTGCCATGCCAAGTACGAGAAGAATACGCCGGAGGCGAGCAGCACGTACGGGGAGGCAAAGCCCTTGTCTAGCTGCGCAAAGAAGAGTCTGGAGACGCGGCTGACGTACAGCCGACTCGCGCGCTGTCCTACGAGAAACTGATTCGACGGCGGTGGCATGTGCAATATGTGGCTCGTGTATGGCTGTGTGTGTGTGCGTGTGCGCGCTTGCGCCGTATGCTCCGTCTTTCTCGCTGTCGTGAAAGACAGGGCAGAGAGATGGAGGAGAGGGGGGGTACAGGGGAAGACGTCGAAAAAGAATGGATGAAGAGCGCTCGCGACACGCCATCGCGGCAGGCCTTCCGTAACGGCACACACACGCCCAGCCCCTCTCAGCGTCCACACCTGGGACAGTGCCAAAAGTTCGCGGGGGAGCGCGGGGGGACACACCCAAGGAAAGAAAAGGCCTCGAGCGAGAGAGAGACCGTGAGAGGGTGTTTCACTGTGTGGGGGGAGTTTAGGGGAAGGGGGCGGGGCGGGTTGTTTTTGTTTTCTTCGCGCAGCCAACGGCAGCCCAGCAGGGCAGGCATGGGGGTGAGCGAGGCTCCTCCCCCCCCCTTAAACGGACAAGGAGAGGCACTTGCCTGGTGTGTGCATGTATAGAAAAGATGGAGCTATAGCGCTTGCACTGGAGCGCCTCCATGCGTGTCGATGTCGATAAGATGGCGGCCGTAGACGGCAGCGCAAGCGAGGTCCGTGGAGAAGACACCGAGGGCAGTGTGAGCTTCATACACCGATGCGCACATCGGGGGCACTCACACGCCATACACGTGGCCACTTTTCTCACACACAGTAGAGAGCGCTCCGCTCCACGCAGGAGAGCCGAGCTTGCACCAAGCAGCACCACCACCATCGCCACAGGCGCACACGTAGCCTCTCACATCTCAGTGCCTCAGGGCGAATGCAATGTTTGCTTGCGCAGATACTCTCCCGCGGCAACCCTCGGAAAGCTCGGCCTGCAGCTCGCGACACGCCTCGCAACGCTTAGCATGCCGTTTATGCACTTCCGTGGCACGCATCACTCTACTTCTGTCGCTGTCGGTGTCATTGGTCTGGCCTCGATGCATACGCCAGCATTGCAAGACGCTTGAGAAGAGCTCGGCATCGCTGTTTCGAGTCCGGTCTCCCAGATGCCCCACGGAGGAGATCCCGTGAGAAAAGAGGTGGCCGGAGGGCGCCAACAGCGGAGTCTGCGCACCTGGGCTGGCGCGTCTGTCGGCGTAACGACCGCCTGGCGAGGCTGCCTCGCGCAGGAGTAGTGCGTGAACAGCGCGGCATAGCAGCTGAATCACCTCTGGGTGTTCGATGCCGAATGAGATCCACTCTCCGTATGCGATGCAGCCATCACGATCCTTGTCCGCGTGCCGCACGACGTCGTCCCAGGTCCAATGCAGCCGTGCATCCAGCTCTGCCGTGATGTCCATGACTGTCGACGGGATGGATGTGCCATAGATGCTCATCGAAGCGTACGTTTGGCGAGGATGAGCAGCGGCAGCGGCGGAAGGGGAAGTGACGCAGGAGGCGAGGAGATAGAAGTCCCTCAAGAGGATGTACTGCCGCTGCCCTGCGCCACCCTCCTGAGGGTCAAGGTGCACCAAAACATCGAACAGCAAAGCCAGGCGATCGCCGAGATGGGCGTAGCGGTTGCCGCACCCGCCCTCGCCGCTGAGCAGTAACGAAGACCAGCCTTCTTGCAAGTCCGAGAGAAAAGTGTAGCCATCATCGCGCAGCCTCGACAAGGTCGAATGCCGCCGCGATGGTGACGCCTTCTGTGATTGCGCCTCCGCAAGACTACTGCAGTCTTTGCGGGTGGGCAGGGACGTAGAGCGGACACGGCCGACGGCAGCATGCTGGGGAGGAGTGGAGACAGTGGGGGTGAAGTGAAAAGACGGCGAGCGTGCCCTGTCCACCGTTCGAGGTGCCGCCCCTGCTGTGGGTGAAAGGCCTGACCACGCTGAGGCACCGAGCGGAGCAGCGCTGGAGGGTGACAGGGATGAGAGACGGCGACTGCGCGACGAAAAAGTAGGCGAGGCGCGCCTTCGGCGCAATCCAGCGGCAATGGCGTGAGCCATATTGCTGCTGTTCCGCGCACTTGCCTGCATCGGCAAGGGAGAGGCAGAGTCGGCGTGGCTGAAGTCTCCATCCACGCCCTTTCGTCTCTGACAAACGCCGCCTCGAGCACCACTGGCGCAGTCCCAGACAAGGCGTTGCTGCGGCTCTGGAATGACGCCTGGGCGATCGAGGTCGCCCCGGGTCTGTTGAACCCCGGTTCCGGGAGGTAAACTCGCACGGACCTGCAAGCTTGACGACTCGGCCTCACTCACGTGTTCCTCTCGTACAGGAAATGCAGAAGACGGGGAGGGCAGGGCAGAGCTTGAGCCTCTCCCCATGGCCACGGCCACCCGGCGGTGCTGCAGAGGGGAGAAGCAGTACACCTGTGACCCCGACGTGAGCTGAGAGGCGCTGTAAAGCCCTTCCCACTCATGAGTGGCCCTGTTCAAGTAGACCAGTGACTCAACAGTATATATAACCGCCGGGGCTGCGGCGCGCGGGCAGGCATCAGCTGGAGTTCTGGAAGACGCTGCAGTGCTAGCGGTGTCGTCTCCCGAACCCTGCGTCGCTGCCGCCCACGTTCGGTGCCACTGCCGGCGATCACTCCGCTCTCGCAGTGGCAAAATCGTCTCCGCAACGGTGCACACTTGCTGAAGAGACGGGCGGTGTGGGAAGGACACCTCGATGTTGCGCTTCACGCCGTCCACGTCGCCGGCGATGCGCAAGGTGAACATGACGGAGAACACAACGGTCTTTCGTTGCTGGTGTGTATGTGTGTGCTCACTCGCACGCCCACACACGCATCTGCTGAGTACGTACTTGACGAGGGGGCGGAAGCGCTCAGCCCCACACAACCACACGCACGCGTACAGGTGAAGAGAGACCGCCTCCCCCCTAGAAGCGATACTGAAGGGCAGCGGTGAGGAACGGCAGAGGAACGTGAGATGCGCGATCACCCGAGAAGCGGCAACGGAAAGCACACACAGAGAGAGAGGAGGGGGAATGATGGCCGCCAAAGACATGAGGAAATTGGGATAGGGGAGTTGCTATGCACATGCACAGGCGCCATGGCATCTCCCCGGATGGCCCTTGCGTGGTGTGCAGTGATGTAGGATATGCGCATGCAGCAGCACTCCAGAACACACTACAAGCGGCGCACAGCGAGGGGTTCATGGTCCATACCCCCCCGCCGCCCCCGCCGCACCACTGCGGAGAGCGTTGGGAGTGGATGTATTAACGTGCCCGTGAGCGGCGAAGGGGAAGCAAGCACAAGAAGCGAGGGTGTCCTCGCCGTACCCACGTCCAAGCGTGCCCAAGCGGTCTCTCTCTGTTCTCCTCCCCTCCCTCGTCTGTTCGATCAGTCCGTGTCTGCGTCGTTACACGCGCACAGGGAAGGTAGAGGAAACACTTTGCAGGAGAATACATGAGCTGCTGTAGTTGTCAGCAAGAATAGTGATGCCCTGCTACGAAGGAGCGTACAGGTGAATGTTGTGTGCGTGCTTCAGTGCCTACATTGACGTATGTGTGTGTGTGGGTGGGTGGGTGGGTACGTGTGCTGAGGAAGCAAGAGGAAGCGCATCCACGTCTGTAGATGGAAGCGCGCACAGAAACCCATCCAACGGCATGAGTGGAGCGTGGCACACTCCCAGGCGCACACTACAGTGCGTGCGTCTGCGAGCATCTGTGCAACAAACCGTGATACAAGGCAGTCCATGCGCGAGAAGGGGACGCACGACATTCGGAAAAGGAAGCGAGGCGTGAATGCAGCTGCGACAACAAGGAAGCACAGCACCAAGAGGCGACAGAAGAAGGCAAGCGACGGGGCCACACCCCGCGCCCGCGCCCACGCCCACGCCGGCACACGAGAACAGCGTGTACGTGCAGAGAAAACGACAAAAGAAATCAGAAAAGGGAGCTCGGGAAACTCTCGTCCTCCGAAAGCCCACGCATCCCACACACCGACAGACACACACACACACACCACACACACACAACGACGCCAGCATTCAACTGCCCTCGCCCCTACGCGTCCTACTCCCCGTGCGGGGGCCAAAAGAAGTGGGGTCATAGACGCGTAGAGGCTTCGCGTGTTCAGCTCTTCACCCCAATTCCCCCCACCCACCCCTCGCCTTCATGCTTGTCGCACCGCTACCCGGTGTCCATGTCATCCGCGTCATACGGCATGAAGCTCTCCCCGCAGCCGCAGCTGTACTTCTGATTTGGATTCTTGAAGGTGAACTTCTCCTCCACGTTGGTTACGACGTAGTCCATCTCCGTGCCAATCACGTAGAACTGCGCATCAGCGTCCACGACAACCTTGACACCATCCTGCTCCACAGCCAAGTCCTCCATCAAGCCGGCCATCTTGCGCGATGGGGTCGCACCCTCGCCGCTACGCTGCGCCGAGTCAAAGTGGTAGTTCACCGTGTAGCTGTACCCACTGCAGCCGCGCCGCCGCACACCGATGCGAATCCCAGAAGGGACCTCATCAGATGCGTCGCTGGTCAACGGCAACTTGGCCGCCGCGGCCGAGTGCGCTGTCGCGTACTGCCCGAGGAGGTACTTGACACGCCGGAGAGCTTGTGGGGTAAGGACAAAGGCAGCCTTATTGCGAAATTGCAGCTGCCGTTTCTGAAGCGGCGAAAGTCCCCGCTGGGGAACGGGGCCGGCGTCCTCGGTGCAGGACGAGCGCGCACCCAACAGCGGCGGCGGCGCTTCCGCTGCGGCAGCTGCAGATGAAGCGGCATCGGCCTCGCTAGCAGGAGCGACGCGGGAACCAGCCCTGGGCTCCTTGTACGACTTGGGGATCGGAGTCGTACCCCGGCCCTTGTGAAACGATTTGTAGAGCTGCTGGGTGTGCAACAACGTGTCTGACAACTCAGACGCCTTTGCACCGCTGTCCGAGAGACGGCTGGTGTTCACAGCCGCGGCGGTGCTGGTTCCAGCACCAGCGGCCGCCGTACTTTGAAAGAGTCGCCTATGGCACAGCGCGGTACCTCCTATGCGCCCCAACAGGAAAGTCTGCATGCGCCCGCCACCTAGAGAGCCCAGCCGGCACTGCATTTTGGTGGGCTCTTTGCCTATGTAGTACGGTGTGCTCGTTGATAGCAAGCGCGCTTTTAGATGCCCAGCTTCTCTTCAAGTCCGCGGCGTGGAGGGAGTGATGGTCGGCAGCCGCGGCGAGTAATATATTCGCTGTTTGCGATGATAGAGAAGCAAGATATGTATGCTTTGTGTGTGCCCGGCTTTCGCCAACTTACATATTTGAGAGCTGAGCGGAGGCACAGAGACGGCGTTCGGGAGCGCGTGAAGCTCGCGACAAGTCGACGAGAAACGATGAGACGACTATGATAACAGAGAGCAGCGAAAGAATTCACTTCATCCGGGGAGGAGGCGCACACACACACACCAGCGACGCCCTTTACATGCCAAAGGATGCAGACGCGCAGGGAATCCACACGACGCGGCGGTGTGGACGGATGCGCCATGCATCCAAGCGCGCGCACGTGGACATACGTTCGTTGAGGACGTAGCGAACAAAAACTGGGAAGAGAAGGGATATGATGTTTCCCTTTCTACAGCGTGAGGCCATGTCCCCCTCTGCCATACAACACACGCTCAACACCACCCTGTCCCCGGGCCCTCCCTTCCCACAGGCCCCCCACCCCCACCGCGTGGTGCGAAGAGGCCCTTAGACACACACGGTGCAGCAGTGCGCCGACTCGGTCATCAGGGAGCACGCCCCCCCACCGCCTCAAGCTCTACGCACCAACAGCCGTCTCGCACGTCGCCTCGCAGCCGCTCCCCCCCCTGCCATCGTGCCGGGCGCCACCCCTGGTGCATCCCCCTCGGAGTGGCTCTCAGCCTCCGCGCACCACTGGGCAGTCGGGGCCGGCTGAGGTACGCTCGAGTCACGCTGACGCTCTCCCCATCACATGGACGGCACAAGCGTGCTCACTGGGGCAGGCCGCTCCGACGCCACGCAGGCCACGACCTGGCCGTCGACATCCGTAGCGATACGTCGCTCTGACCTCGCTATGTCGCAGGTGCTTGAGCCCGTCACCGCCAGAGGTGGTTCGGCATTTGGAAGGGATGGGGGACGGGGGGCTGCTTGGCTTCCACACACACAGAGTTGAGGGGGCACTGGGCCCTGAGATACCGCGCACTGAGAGGGGTGGCCGGGGAAAGAGAAAAATACGTCATTCCGGGTGCAGCTAGCGCACGGGCGAGAAAGGTGCGTGACGCAAAAACAGTCGGTGTGCAAAGACGGACACCGGATCTCGTGTGCCGCGCTTCGGTCCTCTCCGCTCTCTCTGAGGGCAGGGCACGACACTGTGCATACGGACAGACACACACAACCATCCCTCTTGGCGGGGGCTCGGGACTCACTGAGGCACTGCATTATTTACTCGAAAGGAAAAGATAGAAAGTAAGAGGCATGTGGACACGGGCAGACACACGCACGCAGCATCGATCAACGAGGCTCACCCTTCCTCCCTCCCCGCCATCGCTGCCTACCCCTCGCTCTCCGAGACGTACTCGACGTACTCCTCCAGCGCGGCATCGGTGCTCTCCAATGCGAGAAAGCGCAGCAGTGTCCACTGATCCACAGACATCGTACGGGCAAACTCAGCAGCGGCGACGCTTGCGGGGACGGAGGATGTCGTCAACCCGTCTGCGTGCACCGCAGCTGTCATGTTCACGTACAGCTCCGCCCACGCCAAACCGCGCACCACAAGCAGGCGCTCCTCCGGACTCAGAGATATTCGCTCTGAAGTAGGGGTCCAGAAGCTGCTGTGAACTGCAGCACGAAGGACCGGAGACAGCCCCAGCACTCCCAAGGCGCATCCTTTGGTGATGTTCGGAAACGCCGACGCTGCGAACCTGGACCACCGCTCGCTGCCCCAGCGTCGCATCCATGCATCGATGCGGTAGGCAGCTTCGTCCTCAGACGCTGCATCCGCGCCTGGTCCCGCCACTGCCGGCGTTTGGGCAAACGCGCTCAGTAGCTCGTCGAGCCACGTGGCCCCCGGCGTGGCCTCTGGGTACTTACCCTCCGCGTTAGCGATGGGAGACAGTGGCAGGCAATAGGCACAATGAAGCGCGGTGAGCCAAGTTTTATACCCCGCCTCCTCGTCCGGATCGCTCGCCTCAGCGCCGTCGCACCGCTGTAACGGTGCGACACACCGCCGGTAGTAAGCCACGCGTGTTGTGGCGGAGGCCAACTGAGAAAGCGCTAGCCGCAGCCCGTGCGCAGCACGTATCAAGGAACCGTCGGCGTCGCCCAAATACGGAGGCAATACCGGAATGGTTCCCTGCTTACGACCCTCTGGTGCGGCTCCCAACTGTGGCGCAGGCAACAGCGAGGGTCGCAAGGTGAACCCGTACCACATGAGCAGCTCCACATCCGAGTAGGCACCGTAGTGCAGCATCACCTGCTCGGTGGGTAGGCATGTCGGCTGAACGAGCTGAAACTCGTATGTTTGGTAGTTGGCGAGCGGCACCGCGGCCTTCCCGACCCGCGCGGTGCGCAGCCCAGTGCGCCGCTGTTGTTTGCGCGGTGCGGCCGCAGCCATGAGCGGCGCAACGCTGCCGATCCTGTTGCGGCTGTTCTTCGCCAGCAACCGATTTGTGAAGCACTCTGGATCTTCGGGGTCATCTTCTTGCGGGTACATCGTCCCATTCGACTCCAAGGCGTAGTTGAAGTAGTCTACAAACGGCATCATCGCCCATGTCTCCTCAGGGAAGTAAAAGCCGCGACTCATCAGCGTGTTGAATGCCCACAGAAACTGACCGAGTGTGCACGCGTCCCCATGCCCACGGCGGTCACAGTCCTCTTGGCTGAAAGAAGGTGAAGACCGACAGCTGACAACCCCACCAGTTTGAGGCGCCGCTGCGCCATGTCCTTCCCCCTCCAACTCCCCTGCCACCTCGACCCCCCGTGGCAGACGCTGCAAGCAGCGCAGCGACGCGCAGCACTTGGCGTGCCGCTCCTGAATAGCCTGCTGCTCACGCGCCACACTCGCTTGAAAGCGACGCAGTGAGATGTAGGAGCGGAGCCAACCAGATGGCTTAGCGTACGCAGTGACACGACCAAGAAGTGGAGGTGGCGGTGACGCCGTTGTTGCATTCCCAGACAACACACTCGGCTCACGCGTCACGCACTCCGGCTCTGTGCCGTGTTGCACTAAGCAGGGCGGCAAGTCTTCCGGCACCGGGAAAAGCTCGAGTAGGTTGTCATACTGCGCCGGGAGTGCGTGAATCCACGTCCGCATCCACGCATTCTCGTGCGTGTAGTGCAGTGTAGGTGCCAGCCCCGCCTTATCCCCACACGAACACGCCTCCGTAACTGGGGCGGAGGCTTCCTCATCTGCAGCGCCGTCGTCTGCGCCACTCCTCCGGAGGCACGCGTGCTGAGACAAACGGCCGTAGAGGGCCGCCATGAGCAACACATAGCACACGATGGTCTCGGTGCTGTCGAGGGCCCCCGCCAGCTCCTCCACCTTGGCGGCAATGGACTCGCGCAGGCGTCGCGAGCGCACTCGCATCTCAAACTCGCACTCGGACCAGACACGCGAGGCGAACGGGATGACATGCAGAGCGTCGGTAGCCACGCATGGCCCCGCAGTCCCGTTATCGCCTTCTCTACCATCGTTTGTAGAAGCCGTTGCCACTTGACCCTCGAGCTGGTCAAGCGCGACCTCCGCCATTGCCAAGTTAAACCGTGCCTTTCGTGCCGTGATCATGGATCGAAAGGGAAAGCGAGCCAATATGGCACCCGCTCCAAGTTTCTCCTTGAGCACCACACCCATACCCCCGCCCATCGACGGCAGCGCACGGACCTGCAGCGCGGAGTGGATGACGGCCCCTTCTGCCTCCAGCAACCGCTGCAGTTTCGAGGCCGTGCTCCCGCCGCTCATGGTGTCCAAGTGTGATGACCCACCGGCGACGATCCCGAGACCCCAGATTGGCAAACACACGAAACGGAAAGCGGCGCAGAGACACACCACCACGCACCTCCACGTGGCTCCTGCGAGACAGAGCGGGGGAGAGAGAGACGCCGGCAGAGCACAATCAGTAGAACGGTGTCTGTGTCTGTGTCTGTGTGTGTACACGTGCGGCAGAGACAGGCGGGTCGGAGGAGAGGTGCGTGGAGGTGAACGACGGTGACAAATCGAGCCAGGAAGATGGCACGGAAGAGAGAGGATGGAGTATGTGCAGTGGGGGAGGAGGAGGAGGAGAGGGGGGGCTGCACACGGAGAAGCGCGAGGACAGCGGTCGCTGAGTGGAAATAGTGTGGTGTTGGACGAAGCACCACGTTCACCGCCGAACGAATTGGGAGAAGGAGAGGGAGAGCATAGGAACTGAATGCGCTGGACGGTACTCAGACGCAGCCGGCGCGCCTCAGCCTTCATCCTCCTCAGCGGTTCATGTAGAAACAGTGGATGTACCGCATGGCTGTCTGAGCCTGTGCGGTGCGTGACACTGTCACTGTCTGTGTTTCTCCTTTCTGCCGTTGATACACTCACAGGCGAAGATGATAGAGACGGATGCAATGTAGGGAGCGCACCCTCCTGTGGTGTACACCTCTTCGAACTCGTCGATGTCAACGACGTTGCACGCAACAGAACGAGCAGCGAAGCATGCAAATAACAGACGGAGAGTGGGATGGGATGGGAACACACGAGGCGGCGGGTGTCGAGAGGGCTGAAGGAGAGACGTCATCGTCTAAAGGAGAGAGAGAGCAGCGCAAAGGAAAATAGAGAGAACAACGCCGCTGAGAGTGATGCAATCAACAAAGCCCACACACACACGCTCGCATGTGCCAACTCGATCCCGCAGGATGCCAACCATACTTCTTCCGCGCGTGAAACACACCATCACGACCCCACACGCCGCCCTCTCACGCCTCCTCCTCCTCCACTCGGCCATCGCGCCCGGACGTGAACAAAGACGAGAAGGACGCCTCTTTTCGCGTGTTGCGAGCGGCCCCTGGTGATGTGCAGCTGTGTCCCTTGTCTGTTGTGGCAGGTCCTGCAGCTGCAGCAACGACACGCATTGCAGCAAGCAGCTCTGCGTGCACAGGATTCGAAGCGCCGATCAACGAGAAGGATTCCGCTCTGACTCGAAGTGCCTCGCCTGTAATGGCGAGAAGTCGTTGCTCCATTTCTGTCGCATCGTCGGCGTCTGCACTGGCATCGCCGCCGCTGCGCGTCTGGGCGCCTCCAGCGACTTTGCCTGACTGATAAAGCAGCGGCGTGCTGCCCACGCTGCCTCTACGAGAAAAGCCATCACATGCCAAAGGGAACCGCTCACGCGTGCACATGTCCTGCGCCCGTGCCCCCAGGGCGGACACCACCTTGGCGAGCTCGGCAGAGCAGCAGTGGCAAATCCTTGTCGACAGCGCGAACGGAAAGGTGAGGGAGAGCGAGAGGGGCCAGAAATGTCGCTGCAGCAGCTCCCACAGTGGCGCATCGCGCGCGCTCTGCACTATCCGTACGGGTAGCTCGTAGTATCGGTGCGCATGCATCCCAAACTCCTTCAAGCGGTTGGACGGCGGCAGGCCGTACTCGTCAGACATAGTAGAGGCGGTGGCGTTGGCGGAAGACGCGGCAGGGTTGGCTTCATCAACAGCGCTGTGAGAAGCACTCCGAGAACGCTGGTCTTGAAAGTCCCCCTCAGGATACGTGCGGAACGCCTTCATGGAGAACTGGCCAGTCTGTAGCGTTTTAACTGGATCAATCACCAGCGCCACCCAGGGATCCTGCATCTGCTGACTGCCCTCCTGCGTCGTCACATCGATCCCGGAGAGAAAGCAGGAGTAGCCGGGGTGGGAGTGGTACCACCCAAGACACCCTGGTTCTGCCTTGCCGAGGCGGCGGTGGTATTCAAGGTAGTTGGCCATGTAAATCTGTGAAGCTTCCGTCATGCTGCACTCCACCTCCGACGCAGCGACAGGCAAGCTGAAGCTGTCGGTCAAGATGAGCTCGCGGTGGCTAAAATGCCCAATCAAGAGCCCCATCACCTCGAACCAGTTGAAGCGGCCCTGCGACACGTCAGGGCAGCCACGCGTGCCGTGAAGAAACATCTTCACTGTGGCCACCAGCGACACTGAGACAGACTCGAAGAAGAGCGAGTCGAAGCGCCATGGCTTCTGTCGTCGTGCAGTTTCCATGTGAGCAAAGTCGGGTGTCCAATACGCATCCGACACGATAGGAACGCTGCTGCACAGTTTGTGCTGTGGTCCGGAGACAGGCGTGCTCAGGTTCCACTGGCTCTGAGCAGGCAACCGCTGCGCCGGGCTAGCCACGCTTGCCGACATGAGTGTGTAGGCGCTCGCGGAGAGCGGCAATGCCACTCGCCTGTGGTCGAGTGCGTGGAAAGAGGGAAGGGGTGGAGTAGGAATGGACAAGACAAAACATAAAGCACACGAGACAGAGTACAGCGTGTGCCTCTCGTGTGTGCCCCCCCCCGTGCGTGTGAGACCACCTCTAGAAGGCCGCAGCGAGAGATGAGGGGAGGAAGGTGAAAAGCGGCAAAGCATGGCAAGCGAACCCGCCTAATGCAGCGGGCTTGGCGCCGTCACCTACGCGCGCACGGCTGAAGTGCCGAGCAACAGCAGTGGGGTCCGCCTTTTTACCGCACGCGCCCACATACACAAGCATCTGAGGAGAGCGGCTACGGGGAGAAAGGTGGGACGGTAAGGGAGCCAGAGGACGGGTGGAGCAGTGGCGGAGGCCGGCATCGGAGCGCGTGCCCTCGTGAACTGTCCGCCAGAGCCCTCGGCCAAAGCAAAAGAAAAGCGCGTTAGGCCCCTCCCCTGTCCTCTTTGCGCTGCCCCGCAACGAACTCGCCAGACACGCCCGCCCGCTTCCTTCGCAGTGCAGCTCGAGAGAGGCGCCTCCGCTGCTGAGAGTAGAGATAGATCGGAACTTCCACCCGACTCTCTTTCCTGCGCTCTTGACTTGCCACGCGGGCAAGACGATGCAGTGGGCACGTTTTCCGGCGCCCCTTGCGTGCGCGACCCATGGCTGTGTCCGTGTGTGTGTGTGTGTGTGTGTGTGTGTGTGTGTGTGTGTTCATCATCATTATGCGTTGGATGTGCCGTGTCGAGTTAAGCGCTCACAAAAAAAAATATGCAAAATACGAACTTCCTCATGCGTGTCCTGATGCAGTAGTGTCCGCGCACCGCCCCCCTCACAGACACACGTGTCAGCACACACGTTTCACATGTGTTGGGTCCCTCTGTGGCGGGTGCGAAGAGGCCCGCAGCCCCAGACACAGGCAGCTGAGCTGCCCTGCAAAGGCGCGCTCCTTACTGCTGCGCCAGCATCAGCACTTGCTCCTTGGTCAGGCATGTCTGCTGGACACCGTGCAGCCGCACCCCGAATCGGCGTGGACCTTGGTAGCGCTTCACAGACCCGCTGCTACCCGAGGACCCGGCCGTGGTGGCCATGTCCTCAGCAACGACCGACAAGGACTGGATGCCCCCGCTCGAGTGAAAGAACAGTGGCGAGCGAAACTGAACCGTGCTCTCCACTCGCGTCACGGTACAGGGAAGCGACGACGGCAACCCTCTCGCCTTGCCTTGGTGCGTCCAAGACGCAGCGTTGGATGTATCGCCATTGGGGGAGGGGCCACTGCTAAAGTTGCAACTTGCCAGTGTCACCGTCTTCAAAAAGTGCTCGGTCGAAGAGCCCTGCGGTGGCGGCTGCACGCGTGCAAGCAGGGTGACGCGAATAACGCTGTGCTTGTGATGCGGGTTGGACGTCGTGGCGGCCGCGGTGGCCGCGCCCTTGTCATCCATGTCCTCCTCCTCCACGAAGGCGACGTCGCTCACCATGGCATGAAAGTCATTCTTCGCGAACGCATTCGTGGTGGGCGCAGAAGCCGCGGAAGAGCTCGTCGACAGGGCAGCCGACGGCGCCTGGGCAACCTTGAGCTCCTCCCCAGGACGCAGCTCCATAAAAAACGGCGTATTAATCACAGGCATTGTCCGAGGTATTGGGCAGCTGTCTACGTAGGTGAGGCGGTGAGGTGAAGTGCGCGGCGACGGCTGCGCTTTCGTGTGCTTCACGTCAAAATACCCCGAGCAATATGTGCACCACCCACGCCCACACACATACACGCACGCAGGAGGCCCGCACAAAGCGGAGGAAAAAAAAAGAGAAGGAATGCAAAAGGGAAAGAGTTGGATGCGCAATACTCTGTGGGGAGGGAAAGGCAGGGCACAACCTGGAGCGACGTAGTCGAGCACTTTGCTGTGCAACGGCATCTTTCGCGCCGCTTTGTACCCATGCCATGCCTTCAACCCCGCCACGGGGTCGTGTCAGGCACTGCAACAACGACGACACTCTGCGCAGACGCACCAGTGTCGTCGCCGCTCGCCCGCCTTCGCACCCACCCACCCCCTCTTCATCCGCGCCTCACGCGTAAGAGGGAGAGCGACCAGCATGAAGAGCTCAAACGCGGGGCGAAACGAGAAAATTGCAGTGCTGCCGGTTTCGCAGTGCAAACCTTCCCAGCGCCTCACATGGAAGCCCCTGCAACCCCACAAGGCGCTCGCTACAGCGTGTGTGTGTGTGTGTGTGTGAGGGTGTGTGTGTGTGGGTGGGTGGGGGTGTATCCAGCGTCTCACTCGTACGCGCAAGTCCGAGGCTGGGAAGCAACACCAAAACGAAGGGGGAGGGGGTGGAGAGCGGAGAAGGACACTGGACAACACGAGAAAAACGGAAGGAGTGCGCAAACAGCGCACGACAGGGGCGGTACGAAAGAACCAACGAAGACAACGACCAACGAAGAAAAAGGGGGATGGGAAAGCTATGCAAGGCAGACACACCGTGACAGCGGAGACAACACTGCCCTTCCCACTCCACCGCGCACCTCCAAACCCCTCCCCGCACTGACCGCATCGGATGAGAGGAGATGCGGGAAGAAGGAGGGGAGGGAGGGACGGGGCGTGAGGGAGGTCACTGTCGCACCATGCGCAAAGACGCGAGAGGGAGGGGGAAGAGTGAGCCCACCAAAAGAAACGATTGGGACCAAACAGAGAGAGACACCGTCGTGCGTCACGAGAAGAACGAAGAGGAAGACGGCAAAACCCCCCACCTTTGGCGGCCCACGACCCAAAGGACTGACCGAGAGGTCGACACGCACACACGCGCACACACCTGAGGGCGATGACATGTAGCCCTCAAAACCCCTGCGCAGAATACACACACACACAGAGACGAAAAAAGAAAACCATCTGCGGATGTGTGTGGGAGAGAGAGTGCGCATCTGTACGTCCCATGTAAAGTGCGCAACGTGACGCACGATGTGCGCGGGCTCAGCATTCATACTCTCACCCGACCGTACGCGCAAAGATCCACCGGTCGAACCGCTGGAAGACTAAAATTCGAGCAGGTAGTCCGTCATGATCTCCGTCAGACGACGCCCCACCACTTCCGCCGTGGGCCGCTTCAGTGGATTGTAAGAGAGTAAGTCCACAACAAGCTGCGCAAGATCGATGGAGTACCCCTTGCGTGTGACGTTTGCTCGCACACACTCCCCCAAGGTAATACCGCAGTTCCCGCTGCCGGCGTTCACGGACGGCACATTGGAGCGGCCGTCGTTCAGGGCGCTGGAGTAGGACTCCATCGCGCGAAGGTCCTCCTCTGTGGCCCAGCAGTCCGCGTTGAGCAGGTCGAGGTTTTGGGTGTTGGGGTTCAGGATCATCGGAAAGTCTGGAAGCACGGTGAGGACGTAAAGAAACACACCCAGGCTCCACATATCCGACGACGGCATGAGCCTCTCTACCTTCAGCGTCTCTGGGGCCATGTACGCGGTGGTTCCCACGGACGACTGCACCGCTTCTTGGTACCCACCCAGCACCTCGCGACTGGCGTCCAAGTCCGTCAGAACAATCTGCTGTTTGTTGTTGTAAAACATGGCGTTCTCCATCTTCAGGTCACCGTGGACGATCGGCGGGTTGCGCTCGTGCAGAAAGGCAAGGGCGAGAGAAAGCTGGAGTGCAATGGAGCAGATGAAGCTCTCGTCAAAGCGGTCACCGCGGAAGTTGCGGATCATTGCCCCCACGTCGCCTTCTTGATAATAGGGCATGCAGATGCACACCGTGCGTCGATCCGGCTTCAGCTGCACGGCTAGGTACTCGACGAGGTGAGGATGCTTCATCACCGTCATGAAGCGGACGGACTTCTGGTACTCATCCAGGGCCTTCGCCTCGCTGCTAAAACGCATCGACTTCAGCACCACCTTTTGCAGTCGACTCTCGTGAGAGAGATGCTCGCTGACGAAGCGGTACGCCGCACTCGATGGGCCAGCCTCCGCGACCTCCTCCGTTGTTGGCTGCACCACCTCCATCAGGTCTACAACGCCCTGCGCGCCCTCACCCAGCCGGCGCGGCGAGGCCAGATTCTGCATGAGCCCCGAATCACCGCACAGCATGCCGAGCGACTCATCGTCCGTGAAGACCCCGTACTCGACCCCGGAGCCTTTCTTGTGTGTGCTCATGTGCTCTCGCAGCTCCTGCTTGAGCAGCACAAACCCGCAGTGCCTGCACTGCATGGCGGAAGCGCGGTGAATAGACTGAATGCTGGAGAGTGAAACGTAGCTGGCAAACCGCTCCGACCGGTCGTGCCACACGATCTGCGCGTTGTCGTCGGAGTAGCCCAGCACCGTACCGTAGGACGTGTAGCCAGTGGCGGTGCTAGTGTCCGCGAGCTCAGGTGCAGCGCTAACGACGGCCGCAGCTGCGGTGGGTAGGATTGGCTTGAACACCACCGCAATAAAGCGGTTCTTTTTCTCCGCCAATACAAACCGGGGTTGCTGGCCCTTGCCAAAGAAGACAAGCCGCCGCCCCGAGATTGGGTTCACCGGCTCAGCAAGCAGCGGCATCGGCCAGCCGATCTCACGCGGGGAGGGCCGGGGCACGACGGACGGCGGTGACAGGGAGCTGTGGGGACGCCCAGGGGAGTGGGGAGTGAAGATATAGTCGACAAGTTGCCGAGCGCCGAGGGCCTCGGGCGGCAGCGGTCTCTCGTAAGTATCGGAGTGCCGGTGTGAAAAAGGGGACGATGAGAGCTCACCTGAACCGAGGCTTGGCGTGACGGAGGAGAAGCCCAAGGGAAAGGTGGAGGTGTGAACCCTTAACGATGAGCCGTACTTTGGGAGAGTCTCTGACTGCAGAGGAGTGCCCTCATTACGCTGCTGCGTCGCGGCAGATTGTGAAGCGGGTTGGCTCACCGGCGCCGGCGCGAACGGAGGAGGCGTCTGCGCGTTAAGTTGGTACGGACTCTGTACCGCTGAAACGTCTGTGCACGCGTTCAGGATCTCTGACCGCCAGCCGTACGCGGCATTTTCGCCATTCTCCCTAGACGACGCCAACTCGTTGCGCTCGCTGGGCCGCTGGTAGGACTCGCCGTGGTCGCCCGTAGAAGACGACATGGGCCACAATCATCGAAGAAAGAGCCAAGGACCGGAACTCGCTGCCTTTTTCTGCGTCGGTGTGAGTGCGCTGTCTTCTGGCAACAACAAGGAAAACAAAAAAAAGGAGAGGTGGGAGAGAGAGACGACGCCGACCGGAGGGGGGAAGGGGGAAGGGGGATAAAAACAGAAAAGAGAACCACCAAACAAAGGAGGACGGGTGTAGTGAGGCGAGACAACGAATAAACGAGGAGCGCGAAAAAGAGGAGGATGGCACACACACACACACAGGCTGTACAGCCGCCGCGAAACACACACACAAAAAAAAGGAAAACCGCGAGTACACAACGAAGGGCCCACCCCACCCCCAACACGATCTGGTGGGATGCGGAGAGGATTCGAGAGAAAGCAGCCACGGAAACAGGTAAGAAAAAAGGGGGCGGGGGGAGAGCGAGAGAGACCGTTGGTCACGATGCGAGGAACACCTGTGGTGATATTGGGCGCCGAGACAGGGTGCGGAAAAGATAACAGCAGCTATCGCACAGCGAAAAATGTTTGAGAGAGACAGAGAGAAGAGGCGTGCAGACAGAAGAGGCGAGAAAGTCGTCTGCGCACGCAAGCGGCACAAGAGATAGAATCACAGAGGGCACGGAGTGAAAGCGCGCAGCTCCGGCGTTCGTATGGGGGTGCACACACAACGTGTGTTTCTGCGTCTGCGTGTATTAATACTTCCTTTACCTTCGCCAGCGTGTGTGAGAAAGAGAGAGAAAGAGAGAAGAGGCGGGAGAGCGAGGTACACCCGAGGCCATGTGTGCGAGTCGTGCCGCTTACACCGAGAGAGCCATACCGGCAGGAGCAGAGCGCGTCTCTTCATACAAGCGCATCGGTACGCCTATACGCCTGTGCCTGTGTGCACGGACGAGAGTGCGGAGCCACCCGTACCTCCAGTTACATGTCACACCTCACCGTGCCGCCAGTTGCGCTCCTTCGCGCTTGGTGTGCAGGATCACGGCTCGCCTCGTCTGTGGGGTTCTCGCCAGATTTTATGCAACGGGCCGTGGATTAGGTATGGATGGCGAGTCACGGAGTGACGTGCCGCCGCGTTGGCTGCATGGCTGTGTGAAGATCGCCTGTGAGGACAGCAGCGATGGCAGAGGCGCCATCCAAATGACGGGGAGCCGCAGCTCCAGCAGAGAAGACAATAAAAAGAAAAGGCGCCTCACATGCGCCGCGCACCGCGCGGTGCTCTGCTGAACCTACACACTGTCGGTGGGGCCGTGCCCCCATCGCGTGCCCGTGGTGACACCCCGTCTTCCTGCTGTCCTGCGAGCCCGCGCTCTCTTTGTACCATCTCACCGTCTCATGCTTCTGCTCGCCGTTAAACACATCAGGACCACGGGGCCCATCGTCCGCTCGTCCCGGCAGCGGGCGCTGGCGGTTTCCACCGATCTGCTGAGAGTCCCTCCGAGGGAGATGCTGTGGCCCGGGCCCTCGAGGCGACGGACGCACTCCTCCGGCACCTGCACCCCCTCCCACATTTGCCTGATGACTGCATCATTCGCAATGAAATTCTCGATATGCGTGAGGCATCCGCCGTTTTCCTGGTCCTCGGTGTCCATGAGATGCCACCGGTAGCCGGCGTCATCCGTCTGAAGCCCTGCAAACGTGAGGCGGCGCGAGGCTTGACCGTGCATGAGCAGGCTCATGCACGGCTGCTTTTCCAGGCCCAGCCCATCGCAACTCAACGGAAGCTGGGCCCCCTCTGCGCCATCAAGACCACACCCGCACAAGGAATACGCCCCTCTGACATACTTCCTATCGCGTGCGAGAGGCATGCAGCGGAGACGGACCAATGGGATGTGGTGCTGATGGACTTGTGCGTATCTGTGTGTTAATTATTTCCGAGGGGGGGCGGATGCACGCTCACTCGCTGGCCGAGGAAGGAGAGCAGGAGAGTTAGTCGGCAGCATTCGCTCTTCAAGTCATGCCATCATCACACCATGTGTGTCGTGCGGTTCTTCTGCTTTTAGTTTTTTTCTCGCCTTTGTTGCTTCCCCCGTCTTCTACGCTGTGGATCGACACGCTCACTACTGGTGGGATCCACGACAGCTGCACATCCCTGCAGTGCTCACGTGCATGCGCTTGTATGGATGTGCGTGAGTGTACTAGCACGCCAAACACCCCCGTGAAGCGCGTGGTGTGTGGTGTTCGCACTCGTGTTTTGCACGCGATAGGACAATGAAACAGTTGTGTGCTTGTGCGAAAGACGATAAGCGTTGCAGAGGCACGACACGAAGCGCGGTGGAAAGGAAAAACCGGGAGGAGCAGAAAAGTAGAAAAACTGAAGAGAAGTCATGATAGCAGATAACCGGAGACGTGCGCGCGTGTGTGCGTGTTCGTGTGTGGCCAATGCGCATTCGCGTGGCCACCAGCAACGCCTCCATGCCCACCCTCATCCCAAGAGCTGGGCCGAAGAAGAAGCGCCGTCACACGCACGTGTCGAGCTGAAGCATATGCTGTGTCCACACGCGCGCTGGTGAGCTGGCGTGCTACCCGGGAGCGCTAGAATACGACAAGCGAACGGCGCACAGAGTAGATCCTAACGCTGGCGCACACAAATAGAATGACCGCAAACCAAAAACCACAGCGTACTTCTTTCTTGCACCCGCTCTGTGGTCTCCCCCCCCCCTTCCCCTTCCGCTTCTGCGAGAGCCTTGTTTGGGTCCCGCCCCTTTTGTTGTTTGTACGCTGTTGTTGTCCTGTCTTACTTTCCCGTGGCGGCGGCGGTGGTGGCGGTGGGAGATTAGATCCGCGTTATTCGATTACCCAACCAGAGAAAAACCCGAAACACACAAAAGTAAAAAAAAGGAGAAACCAAGGAAAGACGCCACTCCGGCAACACGCGTCCTTCCAAGAGGGAGAGAGGGAGCGGGAGGGGGAGGAGGAAAGAGCAAGGTCAAGGGCAAAAGCCGAAGTCGCCATCTCTTCGTCCGTTTGCGCTCCTCTTTCCCACCCGGTATTGTGAAGAGCATGTTCAGATGGGATTGGGGGGCAGAGGCATGTTCATCAAAACGCTCACGGCAGTCTCAAGCACGGCCACCATCACCACCACAGATAACGCCATCACGTTCGATTACGCCTCGACGCACGTGTGTCGCGACCCAAGTACGGAGGAAGGAAACTAGAGAGATGTACGCGGTACACTGCAAGCGACTTAGTCACTGTTACCCTGCGTCGTCGTCGCCGTACAGATCCTGCCTCGTCAGGTGATAAGCCTTCTTGCGCTTCGTATTGTGCACCGGCTTTCTCTTCGCCCGCATTTCCTCGGCGATGATTTTCTTCCGCAGCACCGCTTTGCTCACGCCCGCAGCCTTATCGCCCTTCTCCGCCACAATAGCCGCCTCGCGTGCCTTGACCTTCGCCTTGAGTGCTGCGTGGCGGTCCTGCTTCTTCATTTCACGCCGCGCCTGGAGCTCGCTACGAACCTTTTCACGCGTGCCATCCACCTCCTTCAGCTCCCGTTCGATGCGCCGACGCTGAGCCGTGTGCGTCAGCGGTTGGAAGGACTCAGGATCCGCCGACTGTCGCATGATGAGCTCTGCCTCGGAGAACATTGGACGCACCTCATGCGCCACACCGCGGGCCACGGCATACTTTCGGCAGAAAAACGCAATCTCCTGCATCACGGTGCGAGCCTCAGCAGCCGCCTGCTCCGCGGCCAACGCCTCAATAGCCTCCGGCGAAGCTGTGGTGCCTCCGTTCCCGTTCCGCTTGCTAGCGCGCTTCTGAGTCCCCGTTGCCTTGGCCGTCATCGCCTGCGCTAGCTGCTCTGCCCTGCGCTGCGCGTACACTCCGCCGGCCAGCGGGGGGAAAAAGCTATCCAGCACTCGCTTCTCCACGTAGTTGCCTTGGCTCATGGCGTAGAGGGGGATGCCGGCGGACATGGCGAGGAAGAGGTTGGTGCCCAGCTCTGCTCTGACAAGCTCGTCAAACGCCACATCGCAGATGTGCATTGTCAGGCCGACGCTCGTGCTAGACGGGAAGATCTGACGCTGCAGGATGTAGAAGATTTCGCCCACTACGCTTGCGGTTGCCGTGGCGGTGCCGATGCACTTGTGCAAAACGGCCTGAGGGACACCGGCGGCTGTCTTCCACAGCGCGCTAAGAGCGGCGATGTCATCATCCGGCTCCGCCACACTGGCCTCGCCGTCGCGGCTGCGCTTAGAGGTCTTCATGCTCCTCTCGGTTGGCGAGCCCAGCGCACCGGCGCCGTCGCCCTCTCGCTTCGCGGGAGAAGCACCGGCTGAAGGAGCCGCCCCATCGCCGTCATGCACATCCTTCACAAACTTCACGTACGCGAACACCATACGACGCACGAGGGCCAGGTACTTGTCCATGCGGTACCGGTCAATAGTGGGCCACTCGCGCGCCAGCACCCGGAAGAGACAGCCGTAAAAGAGCACCTTGCAGCGCGTCGTCTGCGGGGCATGAAGAAGGTCCGCGATCTTCTGCGCGCAGGCGAGTTGTACGAGCGGCTTGTCAGAGTGCCACAGGCAGTAGTGGATGCCGCGGCATAGTTTCAGTAGCACAAGCTCCAGATCACACCACGCCTCCATCCAAGTCTGATAGCGCTCGCGGTGCACGTTCTCGCCTTGATAAACGTGCACCGGCTTCGGCCCGACGTTCAGACCAGCTTCCGCATCGTCATCATTGTCCGCTGTGGAGTCGCCTGCAGGCCTGTCGTAGCGGCCATAGAGCTCCTTGTCACGCCGCTCCTGCGCCTGCCGATGACGGAGCTCGCGCATGGCCACGCGCCGGCGGTCCTCGCGCTCCTGTTCGGCCACCTTCTCCCGGAACTGCTGCAGCGCGAGCGGAAGGTTCTCATAGCGGTACGGGTTCGGGGTTTTCGGATGCGCCTTGAAGTAGCCCCGCACCTCTGCAATCTCAGCCTCGTAAGTTTTCTCCATCTCCGCCATGGCCTCGGTGAGTCGCTCCAGATAGTGCGGCACCTCGGCCAGAACGGCATCACGCACCGCCACCTCGTTGTGAGCCAGACGCTTGCACAGAATCTCCACCTGCACCATCTCCGCCTCGATGTCGATGACGCCCCCCGGCAGTGAGTCCGGAAGGACATCGGGATCTGGGTAGTTGATCGGCAGCTGCGCCTCACGCTTGCGCAGATCCTTCTTCTTGATCTTCATTCCTTTGAGTGGCGGCGCTCGTGCAGGTGGGATAAGCTGCGGACAGCCAGCGAAGAGAAAGGCGGTGACTGCGCACGTGAGATGTCCATACGCGATCAGAGACGAGGCAACAAAGGGAAGAGGGCACGTTCGGTGCGTTGCCGATGGGTGGAAGAGGCGATGGTGTGGTGACGTTAGAGAGAGAGAAAGCGAGCGAGCGAGAGAGAGAGGGAGGGAGGGAGAAAAGAGAGGAAAACGAATTTGTATGTATGTGCGGGGGGTGGAGGAAGAGGAGGGGGGCGGTATTGCTGTGCATTCTTCTTCTTTAGGGTGGGGAGGCGGTCGCTCACCGGTCGAAGGCACAACGAGCACTACCACAGAGGTGGCCATCTTGTTTCACAAAGCAAAAAAAAGTTTTCGGTTTTCCTTCTGTTCGGACTCTAAGGCTGCGGTGCGAGCTGATGGCTTCAGCGCCGGGGAGGAGAAACGGATAAGCGTCTCTCGCGCTCCTCCCTCGCCCGCTCCGCGCCGGTGGGAAGAATGAAAAGGGAGAAGCAATGAACAGCGTCCCTGTGAAAAACACCGAGGAGCACCTGTTGCCCTCGACCCAGCGCATCCCTGCATCCAAACGCACAACACACCGCTTACCTTCTGAGGGAAGGGGAGGAGGGGGGGGCGATGGGTGTTGGCCCCCCCCCTCGGGGTAAAACCGCCGTCATGTGTGCGAATGAGCACCGAGACAAGCGAGCCATACAAAACAAAAACGAAAAACGCCTGCCAGCTGAAGCGCCACAGCGGCAGTAAAGAAAAAGGATAGGGGGAAAACACACACACACAGAAAACAGGACGAGGGAGAGATAAGCAGCTGTACATTGGGAGGGTCTTCGTATGTGTGACCACACTCTCGTTGCTCCATTTATATGAACACATCGCGTCTTTCCCGTAGTAGTGACCCCTTCGCTAGACGTCACACTAGGCAGTGGTGTCTCTGCTCTTCGGAATCACCGTCGAGGAGGAAGAGAATGACGATAGAGTGACACACGCACACACGCACACGCCAGGAGTGACCAGAGACCGATGATAAAAATGAGAAAAACTGAACAAGAGGAGGAGAGGATCGGGGGCTTCTACAAGGTTTCCAGCCGCGGTGATAGAGGTAAAAAAGGTTGGGTTGTGCCAGGGCAGGCCGACGCTTGCGGCTTCGCCATCGTGGGCAAGGAAGCGTTCATGCTGTTCTCCTTATCCCATGGCCCTGAAGCCTGCGACACGGTGCCGGCCTCCAGCTGTTTGATACGTGCCTCTGCCCTATGCAACGCGCGCAGCAGCTCGCTGTCGCGCACATACAATGGCGCAGGGGCGGACGCTGTGTTTTGGATCTCTGAAGTCGGGTGCCCTCGAAGACCTCCGCTACGCCCGGAGGAGCAGTGCTTCTTCGTCTTGATCCGCCTCCGGTCAGCGCGCAACGAATGGGCTTCATTGGCCGTGGCGCAAACGAGTTCCGACAGCGATAATTGTGGTCGAGCCCACGCACCGCAGCCCAGGCGCTCGTCGCCTTGTCCACGTCCAGAGCGTGCAGCTGTCACATCAACGTGAGGGAGCAGCACCCAGCACGACGGCTTTGCCAGCGCAATCTCCACCCGCTCTTCCTGCTCCTCGCACCGTAGCCTCCAGCGGGTAATCTGCTCCTCGGAAAGCAGCTGTGACAATTGTGTGCTCCATGACAACCGCCGGCATCCACCGCTACGTTGCTCGCTGAGGCGCCGCGGCCCCACCGATCTGGCGGAGAAGAGGTGTCGATGTCCAGACGGTGCTGAGGACTTCTTACTCTTCTGGCAGGCCGACGGCGCCAGTGCACTAATGAAGGGGGAGGTGGTGTCATCCGCCGCCCGTTGCACACAGCACGAGGAGCCGACGGCTACAATGAAAGGGTACCGGCGCGGCGCCGCCGCAGGGATCACGTCACCCCTGCGATGACCTGCAGCCCGGAAGAGCGGCAATGATTCTGCAAGCATCTCCTCCGACATGAGTGCGCATGCGATCCCACGCCGCTGCGATGACGTACCTGGTTACGGAGGCTAAAGTGCACTGTGAAACAGAAAGACACAAAAGAAAGAGAGAGCGGCGACAGCGCGCAGTGTGGAAAGCAGTGAAATGAATCGTCCTCTTGAAACATGAAGTCTGCCTGAGCTCCGTGCAGCACTTCTGTCTTGTGCTCGGAGGCGTGGGTGCGTGGGTGCGTGTGTGCGACTCTCCTGCACCGCTAGTGCTCTTGTAGTGCCTTAGCAGTAGCGGCTAGCCACGCTGGTGGAAAGAGAGCAAGCAGAAGGCAGTCCAGCTGCTCATTCCACAACGCTGGGTGATCTAAGACTGCAGCTTCACAATACCGGTAGTGGTCCCCACCACCACCACTTCTCTACTCGGGGTATGCCCTTACGTTTTCCGTTTCGTTACTTTCTTGCTGTTTTCAGGTATGCGGTGTCTCCGCTTGTGATGGCGGACAGAAAAGCAGTCAGGGAGCGCAGGTGAGCCATCGTCCCGCAAAGCAGTGCTCGCGCGAGGCCGACAAGTGAACACGTGTAGACCGAGAGACACTGTAGCGCGCAAACGACACACAGAGCTGAGTGGAAGAAAAAGTAAAACTGTACATGGCACAAGATGAGGAAAAAGAAAAGAAGTGCGCGCCTTCTGGGAGAAGTAGAGACGCAAGGGAAAACATACCCATATAGGGGCACACGACCGCGCTGTGTAGATGCAGCTGTACAAAACACAAACACACGCGCGCACAAGCACATGCACCCTATACGTACGAAAGGAAACGAAGAAAACGGCAGTCACAGCCCTTACGCCTCGAAGTGGTGGTCAGTGGGAAAAGGTCTCAAATCGAGGGAGAAATTCTTCCTTCTTCACTGAAAGTACAGCCGCGTCCCCGTGCCAACCACAGGGGCAGCTGCGATTAGCGCCACACACGTAAAAGATCTCTAGTGTACATACGCCAGGATCACTGAGAGGCGTACTCCTCCTCCATAATGGCTATCGCGTCGATAGAGTCGTCAAACCCGTAGCCGTTCCCTTCGGGCTGGAGATCCTGCTCGGACGCCCAGGTGGCAAACCCGTTGAAGAGCAGCTTTCCCTCTTCGCGGCACTGCCGGTTGACATGCTCAAACACCTCCACGGGATTTTCGACATGTGCGCCCCATCGACAGAGAAGCTGACGTCCCGTTCGGAACTGAGCCAGCGACACCTCCTTCTTCATTGGGGCCGCCTCCAGCGTGATTTGATATGGTTGCATGGATGCTTCATAGAGGGCAACCGCAGCGCTCCGAGTGTGTGGCGCTGCTGTGGCGCCGTCCCCAACCACCGCCGCTTCTGCGGAATCATCCGCCGGTTTGTTCGTCCTGGCCCCAACAGACTCTCCGTTTGGCCTGCACTCATCTCGGTCAGCTGTGCCACACTGCTGCTGCTTCTGCACGACGTGGAGGGTTTCCGGGTGAACATGGCCACCGCACGTCAGCACATCAAACATGAAGTAGACCTGGAGGTACCGATACAGGTATTCCAGGAAGGCATTGAGTTCCCAAGGCATGAGCACCTGCTCCTCCGTGTGCTGAGTGAGATACACTACATTCTGACGTTCCCCCGCCACGCCCTTGGTCGCTCTGAAAGCGCGCAGTAGCGCTGGGGTAAAGTCTGCGCGGAAGGACTGCAGCTGAGCCATGTCCATGAGCCCGCGCGCGATGTCGGACATGGTCAGGTACCCACGTCGGTGGTGGTCCATGCACATAAAGAGCTCGCGACGCCGCTGACGACGCTGCAGCGACGGGCCGAAGGGCAGCAAGATGCGAAGGCGCTCCCAGTAGGACAGTTTTGCATTTACATCGTAGTCGCCCAGCGCGCCGGCAATGGCGTCTTCGGCGGTGAACGTCTCGCGGAGGTCCTGGCCCCCGATGCCGTCCAGGTATGACTTGCGGGCACGAAAGGCGATGAGGTGCGAGCGGCCCACGAGGAGAGCTGCAATGGAGTGTGCACAACGTCGGTAGGTCCCCTCCACCACGACGCCTGTTGTCTCCATATCATTCCACAAGTCGGCCGTCACACTGGATAGCATGCTCAACAGCTCTACGGGCACGGTGGTCAAAGGAAGGAGGCGGAGAAGACTCTCCGACAGCAGCTCTGTCATCTCTGCTGGATTCGCTGCTGGGGCGCCGGGGCTTCTGTGCTCACTGCCCTCGGAAGACACGGCGCCCGAAGAAGCCTCTAGCAGCGTGAGGGTGTAGTTCAGGCTGACGTACGCTGAGACAAAGTGGTGCACGTACTGCAAGAGGAAACGGAAATCACCGCGGTGTACCTTGCGTGACTCGGGGCATGTGGGATGAAGCACCGCGTTACATCCGCACTCACAGCTTTCCAACCACAGCGGCACGGCCGAAGAAAGGGAACATGCTTGCGCCTCTCCGCCGTCCCCAGGTGGTGTTGCCTCAGTTGTTGGTTTTCCGTCCGTGCCGAAGACGCGGGTAGTTATTTCGTCAACGCTCCAGCGACGCTCCAGCACGGAAGAGGTGGTTTCGACCGGAAGGTACCCGTCTTCGTCCTCGGAAACCTCGACTGGGTACGACTCTGACAAGCCTTCGCGATGCTGCTTTACGCGGAGAATTTCCCGCATCGCAGACTTCCGCTCGCGGCGGTGCTCTGCTGACATCGTGAAGGGGATCCGCTGCGCGTACGACTCTACCCACCAGTCGTACAAGGACTCTAGTGCATAATGCTCCGCACGATGGGAGCTGTACCAGAGTAACACGTTTTGCAGCGAGATGCACCCCTGGTATGTGGTGTCGACGTGATGGGACTGCAGCCATAGGTGCGCCTCTTCAATGGTGGGAATGGCCGAAACACCTCCTTTCGTAAAGCGGCCAAAGCACGCCAGTAGGCCCCGGAAGTCTTGCTCGGAGAGGAGCACCTCCACAGGCCCATCCTGAGCGACACCCCTCGCCTCAGAGGTGGCTTGCAGGGTCGATTTGTACGCTGTTTCCACCAACAAGTATCCCAGGACAAACTGCAAGAAGGAGCTGAAGTCGCGGCGGGCGATTCCCAGGTCGCCCCTGTCGCAGTTGCAGCGACCACTTTGGCTTGCGATGAACTGAAGCGCGCGCGCGCCCACCGCAGCCACGTGGTCCTCATCTAGGTGAAGCCGTTGAAAGAAGGGCATGTACTGCTCATAAAATGCATGGAGAAAGACCGCCTGCCTACCCCTTTCAATTTCCACCGGTCCACTGGGTTGTGCTTCCTGGTCGGTCAACTGAGCAAAGACTCGATAACAGCCGGCGAGACTGCGCAGTGGCATCGCGCGGCTGAGGGCCAGGAGCTCGCTCTCGCCGTCCCACGTCGGGTAGTCAGCGTCACTGTCGTCCTTTGCGGCTGACAACGCAGCGCCGAGGTCATCATCGTACCGCGTGTGGGTCTTCCAGTACCTGAAGCAGTGCTGACGCGTGTAGTTGAACACCATAACAAAAAGAATGTGGCGCACCCTAGCTGTCTGCGTCCTGACCTGAGCATTGTCCTCTTCGACTTCGCCGTCGCACCCGTGCCAGTCGCCCGTCGAGTGCGACACACTCTGGAAAGAGTGGAAGGCGCTCTCAATGGTAAATGTGGGGTTCACCGCCTGAGTAATGAGCACATCCGCCGCACTGGTCGCCGGGAGCAAAAGGGCCTGTGCGTTGTTCAGCAACACCTCCGCCGGGCACTCCAGGTACTGGCAAATCGCCGCCACAGCGCGGACAAAATGAGACTGAGTTACGTCGGTGGTCATCGGCGGCCGCGTCACGCTGAACTGAACACCGTCGAAGCAGACGTCAGAATTCAGCGACTTTTCCGCCCCTGACGCGGTATCCTCAAGCCCACGCTGCGCAGCGGCGACGCAGAAAAGCGTGTGCACAGCAAACTCCATGTCCGCCGGGTCCTCCGTTGGCGAGAGACAATCAAGTGACTCGGAACGTAACCGATTTAGCCACCTCGTCAGCGCCGCCGACTCGACATCGTCACTAGCAGAAAGAGCGGACCAGTGACGAGGGTCAAGAGAGGCATACCGCACTGCCATCGCAGCCACCCGGGCGCTGTGATTGGTGTACTGAGGCAGCTCCGCCGCTGCCTCCAGCGCCTTAGTGGCCAACAGTGGACTGCATGCAGAAAAATCGTCTTGATCGAGGGCGGAGACCTCGCGGAGGAAGGACGCCGTGAAGCCGCGCTGCCGCTTCTCCTCATCCATGCCAATCGCACGACGGAGCTCATCGATAGAGCGCAGGAATGGGGATACGTGGCGCCCCCGCACTAGGTTTTCCAGCACCATCGCGCAAAGTGCATCGAAGCTGACACCTTTCACGCCATCCTCAGTGTCATTATCGGCAACCGAGTCGAAAAGCTGACGCATAACATCCAGAACCAATCCCTGTGTCACCGGGCCACACCCCGCGGCAGCACCCAGGAGAGGATTGAGGTCGACGTCATGTCTCGCCTGTGCTGCGACTAATGCAGCGCGGAAGGTGTCAAAGTCAATACGCCTTGGCAAACCTAACCCGTCGTCCAACCCCTCCACCTCCGCCCCTTTCAGCTGGTGGAAGAGGACGTCTCGATACAAATCGTGGAGTGTCAGGTAATCCCTCAAGTACTGGCACAGCTGGCCAGTAGTCGCAATAGTGCCGTCAGCTCCAGCAGCGCGGTCAAACGCCTTGAGGGACAAAATCCGGTGCACGGTCCGATTCGGCAGAGAGTCCCATATCTCCAACAGATGCCAGCAAAGATCCTCGGCATCCTCGGCCGTCAGCACCTCTCGACCGCGGCGCCACCTCGCGACCTGCTCCTCCACCTCCCTTTCCAGACCTTCCGCTTTCGCCAGTAGCTGCTTGTAGGTTTCAGAGATATGAGTGGGCGGCTCCAGTTTCGCCAGCTCGGACTTGACCTCACTCAGATGAAGCAGTCGCGCGCGCCACTCCTGTTGTACGTTGCTCTTGTGCTGTACTGGTACGGAGAGCGGCAGCGGGGCGACGCCGTATGAAGCAAAGTCCTCTTCCTGACCGCAGAAAGAGAGCGCACACTCCATCGCAGCCCACTCCGCGAACACCAGAAGTGGGACGCTCGAAGCTGCAGAGGCGTTGTCACAGCTGCGCAGAGGATTACTGCTCTGCTGCCCCATCATCGACATCACTCGCTTTTCGTACTCTTTCGCTAAAGCGATGAACCGTGGCGCTAGAGAGTCACCGCCTGTGCTCGCTGCGCTCGACCTTGCATCATTTTGGGCACATGCTAGGACGGAGGGCATTTCAGAGCAGAGCTGCTTCATAACGGGTGCCCCGAGCGTGGACGTGGTGATTTGAACTGCCGATCCCTCCCTCCACACTTTCTCCAGCGCATCTTGGGACACCATCGTTCCCTCTGCACTTTGTTGGAGCAACGCACCATGCTCCGAAGACCGCGTAAGCGCCTTCATTAACGACTTTGTTTCTTTAGGGAGTGCTTTTTGCTCCTGCAGTATCGCCAGCACATGGTAGAACTCGCAACACGCCATCATCCACACTCGGTAGTCCCACCGAGCGATGAAACCCCCGTCTCGGACGGCACTGAACACCTCTGTTGCGGCATGGCGAGCATGCTCTGCGGGCACGGCGGACAGCAACCGCCGAAAGAGGACTGCGTTGTACGGATGTAGCGTGCCCTTTCCCTCACCATGGAATAAGGGATGCTTCAAGAGAGGCGTCCGTTCGACTAGAAGTGAATCGCACCCGAAAAGGCACCCGTCTCCCAAGAGGAGTTCCTGGGACGCCTCCCGCGCTGTGCTGCTCGCGCACGACGCAAAAACACTCGATCTTTCACGAACACCGTCCGGCTCCAATACCCCGTACAACTTCGGGTCCAGACCCCAGCGTTGTTGGAGGTCGATGTACACATCACGAAACGAAAGGGTGGAGGAGGTGCACCCCATCGCTGAAAATAGCAAGGATGAGAAGAAAATGGGGGGCTTTTGCGTTCGCCCTGCGTCGTGCAGCGAGAGTTATAACTCCGATGTCCCTGTGCGTGCGCGTGTGCCCGTCAATAGAAAAAAGGAAAGGGATGTTTGACCACACCTTCAAATGCCCGACGAAGGAGATAACGGGTGCGGACGGTGGAAGTGCTCGTTCAGTCAGCCAGGGTAGCACCGTGACACATGCGTCTTCCCTCCGCCAATGAGTCAGCATGGTGTACCCACAAGGGAGCACAAGAAACAAAGGATTGACAGTATATTTTCGATGGACGAAGGGAGACCGAGAAAAGCATATCGCATTCCACAAAAAAATAGTCGCAGAACATACTTGATTTGTTGTTGCGCTTCCGCGGCAGTGAAGCTATGTTGATGCATGAGTGTACCTGCGTGACCCTCTGCATCTCAGGTCCCGCAGCTGTACCTCTGAAGAATCCCGAAGTGCTTTTCGATGCATGAAGAAGAGCGACAGAACACCATACGAAATGCAAAACTCAGATCCAGGGTTCTCACATTTGCCTATGAGAAGTCTCTCGTAGTTGTACTTTTATTTTTGTTGTTTTGCAGAGGCTCAGGTATTCAACGCCGAACAGAAGAAAGAGAAATAAAACCACATTAAGTGGAGAAGGAAAACATCAAAAAAAAACGAAAAGATCGTACATACAATCCCTAGATTAGTGAGTGCAAGATCACGGACTCGCTCTGCAGTGACGACGCGCATCGCCTGACTTGGCGAAAAGCTTTCATCCACATTTCGGCAAGCAAATCATGGAAAAGAAAAAAAGATCGAAGTCACCCAAGGAAAGGAAGTATGTGCACACCTCTTAAACCTTTCGCTTCAGTTGTCACCCAGGAATGCCACGATGAAACTGGGTCGCAACACACCAACGCACACCACAAAGGCACCAGAAAAAGGGAGCACAAAAAAAAGACCACAAAGGACAGA
Source organism: Leishmania mexicana MHOM/GT/2001/U1103 (assembly GCF_000234665.1). Taxonomy (NCBI): domain Eukaryota; phylum Euglenozoa; class Kinetoplastea; order Trypanosomatida; family Trypanosomatidae; genus Leishmania; species Leishmania mexicana. The sequence goes on from NC_018320.1 coordinate 328,691, forward strand.
GAACAATGAAAGGCGCGCAGTGCAACATACTTCTTTGCAGGGTTGACACGAGATATGGCCTCCACTCGTTCGCAGACTCCACTTGCAACACGAGAATACGTTATGATTTTTAAGTACTGCATTGGGGGGCGAGAGGAAAATACGCAAGGGAAGAAGTCGATGTTTCGCTCAGGTTGTAAAAGGGGAAAGCTACGGAAAATAGATTAAAAGACAAGTTCGTTTCATCGCGGTCCACAGTTATGAGTTTGCAGAGTGTAAAGAAGTCTACTTCTTCCCCTCGTACAGATAATCCTCAGCATCAAGCTTGCGGGCAGTCGCCCACGAAGCGAACTCGTTAAAGGACACCTGGCCGGAGCCGTTGTCGTCGATTTGCTTGAAGACTGTGTCTGGATCCTCAATGACAAGGCCCCACTCACCGATCTTCGGCACGGCGGCCTTGAGCTCCTTCGCGTCCACCAGCATGTTGCCGGAGGTGTCGATCTCGTCAAACATAACGGTGAGCTTGAAGTAGTCGTATATGTAGCACAGCATCAGCCGAAACTCAAGAAATTCGACAAACTCGTCGTCGCCCTGGCAGTCGCCGGCGGTGTTCGCCATGCTCTTTGCCTTGTTGAAGGCACGCTTCACAATGTCGTGCAGGCGCGTCGTGAACTTGACCAGGTGTATCTCATTCACGCAGCCAGCATACGCAACTTCCATTGAGAACTTCCCAGCATCGTTCTGAGAGAACTTCTTGGACAATCCCATCTGGCGTTCCTTGTCCTCAGCGGTCTTCGTGAGCGGAATAGCTGCAGGAATCGCATCCCTAGAATTTTCGCGATTTTAATATTTTTCATGTCGCACGTTACCAAAGATGATGTAGGAGACTTGGAAGTATACTCGGTTTTTTTTTCGAATGAAGCCAGAGAAGTGAGCGCGGAGTTAAGTCCGTGGCTTCTTTCCTATTTTAGACGGAAAGAGGGGCGAAAATGTCAAACACAAGAGCAAGTGATTGAGTGAGGCGACTAGAAGAGAAACTGATGTATCGCAAGATTGTCCACGCCCAACCGAATCTTTCAGAAAGGAATCGGCGAAAAAAAATATGAACTCTCTTCCTTCACGCCGAACGGGAGTGGATAAAATGGGGAAATAGTCGGTTTGCCTTTTTCCAGGTATCTCCAAAATAATTTCCAGATTCTAAACTACATATGAAGCAATGAGGCTCTACACGCTGGGGGTGCATGTTGCACTGGGAAAAGGTGCGGGAAAAGGAATTAAAAAGCGCGAGCACCTCAACCCCATATCAAGCCACTAACGTCAGCACTGTAAATCAGCTTAGACCAAGAGAAAAAAGGATCCTTTTTCTTATCTTTTCATATAGTGGATACAGTCAAGGCATGCCTTCTCTTGCGTTGCGACTCAGGGTCAAGCACGCATGTAACCTTTCGCCCCTTCTGCTATTTCATCCTTTTGTCTTTAGAAACCACTCTAAAGCGCAGTGATTCTGAATGAGAAAAGGGAAACAAAACAAAACTCCAGAATCGATTTCAAAGAAAGAAAGGAAAAGAGCCGCAATACATTGGGAAACGCACCAGAAGCAGTGCAAAGAAAATCTCGGAGAAGCTTACATGTAAAAACAACAAAGCGGCGTCAATGAGACAACCAAGTTGTAGACGCATAGGCGCTTCACGTCGATACCATCCCACTTCTCGGCAGTCTCAGAGCCTGCTTTATCTTTTGCTTCTGATTTCGTTTGCGTGCGCGTGTGTGTGTGCGTGTGTTCAAGAGCACACGACAGCAGTAACAGGTGCTACTCAGAGTCGTTAGCCTCCTCGTCAGCATCAAGCTTGCGGGCAGTCGCCCACGAAGCGAACTCGTTAAAGGACACCTGGCCGGAGCCGTTGTCGTCGATTTGCTTGAAGACTGTGTCTGGATCCTCAATGACAAGGCCCCACTCACCGATCTTCGGCACGGCGGCCTTGAGCTCCTTCGCGTCCACCAGCATGTTGCCGGAGGTGTCGATCTCGTCAAACATAACGGTGAGCTTGAAGTAGTCGTATATGTAGCACAGCATCAGCCGAAACTCAAGAAATTCGACAAACTCGTCGTCGCCCTGGCAGTCGCCGGCGGTGTTCGCCATGCTCTTTGCCTTGTTGAAGGCACGCTTCACAATGTCGTGCAGGCGCGTCGTGAACTCATCGAGCTGGAGGATACGTACACAGCCTTGATAGACTTCCTCCATCGTGAGCTTTTCCGTGTCGTTCTGGGAAAACTTCTTGAAAAGATCGCTGCGGCGTTCCTTGTCCTCAGGCGTCCTCTGGCGAGGCAGGTTCTGACAAATTTTCTCCCACGCAACCTTGCGCTCAGCGGCGGTCTTGCCCTCGCCGGACTTGCCGGCAGCCTTGGTAGCGTTACAGCCCATTGTGAATGCCACTATGTTTTTTTTTTTGCTTAAGTGAGCAGGGTGTGTTGGAATGAGTCTCCTCGTTGAAAAAATCGCTGGTCCACAGGCAGTAAATGCTGCAATGCCGAATATGCTCGACGTAGACAATGAAGAGGGGAAGACACGCGACAGTAATCGATAAAGAGAGTAACGATTTTTCGAGAGAGTACCTCCCAAGAACACGGTTGGAGATGCGATGGTGCGAAAAGACACAGGTGTCTCGTTGCAGTGAAAACTAGGTATCGAGTACACTTTTCGTCATGAGTCACGAGGCAACCCACTTCCAGTGGGGAAATCGTTTATCCTCTAGTTACCAAAATCATAGACTATGTGAGTATTCTTTTCTCTAGCTTTGACAGAAAGTCAGCAGAAAACTCGGTTAATTAATTCCTGTTTTTGTTTGTTATTTTCAACTTAACACCTTCAGCGAATGTCGTGCTCGTTCCAGAGCCGCAGCGACAATAACAAACGAAAATTTCCAGGGTTGGGCTGCATCCGGCGACCCATTCTCGCTTGGGTCCCCTAAGCCTCCTTCCAATCTTTAGAGCACCGTACAGGGCTGCATTTTACACCTGTAGAAACTCGCTCATGTCAGCAAATACTCCAGTGAGTCATAAAGCCAGTCCATATGGTATGAGACTTCGCTCGAGAACCAGAGTGCGTGACTCTACGCGCCCCTTCTAGCTTGCACAGTGTAAAAGCACAGCACATTTTGTTCCCGCCAGTCACCCCCACCTCCTTCTGCGTACACTCAGTAGCATTCAGAGCATCTTGTGTGCCTTTGAGGCGTCCACCAAAGTCTTTAAAACCTCCATCGCGCGCTTGTACAAAACTTTCCCTCCATTCACCACCCTCCACCACCTTCTTCATCACCCTCACAAATCCAAGTGACACCAAAGTGGCATAGAGCTGACATGAGCGCAGGCTTCAACGCAATGCGCACCCTTGAAACTAACCTTGACTTCCCCCTCCAGAAAGAGAAAGGCAAGACCACACGTCTCCCAGACCTCGACGAGCGCACTCCAGGCAGCCTTTGGAAAAATGGAAATAGAAAATTGTCACCGAGTTGCCCTGGTCTCGCTGCAGAAAAAAAGAAAACAAGCAGCTTTCAGCGTCATCATGACCTTCGGGGCTTTGCCAAACAGTGAGTTGCGCACGCGTAGGTTGCGTAGAAGACTTCCAGTCACTGCACGGCGTGGCACCCGGGGGGCACCCCGAGGAACGAGAAGCCCCCCCCGCAGCACGGAGACCATTATACCCCGACACAATAGTACCATATTTCCAACCCGCATCACTTTATAGTGAGCTGCGATGCAACACCGCGGTAGGACTTAGCTCACAGGAAACTCGGCACCAGCACACCCAGCCATCCTTCTGACACTGCCCCCCGCCCGGCAACACAATAATGATGCCACCCCCCCCAAACGCAGCGCTTTTTCAGCGCGTCTTTTTTTTCAACGAGGAAACGAGGTGACTGTTTGCGCAGCAAAACAGGAGCCCTTTCTATGTTGTAGAACCAAACGCCCCCCTCCTCGAAAAGGGGCGCGGCGAGATTCACAAATACTGACGTTTTCCCCCACCGCAATGGTCAAAATAATAGCCGTGAAGGCCCAAACACAACCCGCAGAAAAACCGTTATTACCCTTTTCGGCGGAAACCCGGAAGCCGAAAGCCCCAAAAGCACAAACCCACCACACCCCACAGGTAAAGAAAACCGCCACCCAGCGGCAAAGTAGCGACACAACTCGCCGCTGGGGCCAGAAAAACACCGCCGGCCCCACGAAAAGACGCCCCAGCCAGGCTGAAAGCGGCCTCTGCCTTTCCCAAAAAAAACCCACCCCTGCAAACAAAACAAACCGACCCCCCCCCCCCGCCCACACCTGACAGTTTTCAAAAGAAGCACCCGCCCCCGACCCCTCCAGGACCTTCCCAATGCGCAAAAAAGCCGTTTTTCTACACCTTAGAAGCATCGCGACCAGTCCCCCCCCCACACAAAAAAAAAGTTCCTATCGAAAAAAAAACCTCTCCCGTTGTGTCGCCCCCCAAGGGTGTACCCGCACAGCGACGCCCAATAGGCTGATGGAAAAAATAATGTTTCGGGAAGAAAACCAAACGCGCGTCGACAGAAGAATGTTAGCCGGAATGAAACCAGGGAAAAGTTCACCTGAAAAATGTGTGCCACCACGGTTTTCACAAAAGCTATGGCAAGGCGAAAGATTCCGCAAGACTCTTTTCCAGAACCCACAAGAGATTTGTCAAATCATTGAATAGCTCCGTTTCCGCAGAATGGCCCAAAACATAATCTTGGTGGGGGCTGTCCTTGAAAATTCCGAGGCTACACAGGTCGTTTGTAGACACGCCTTTGCGGGCACAATTTCTGGCCTCCAAACGGGCAACGCCCGCGAAGATGCGCAGCCATTCCGCTTGACACCCTGCCGAGGTTGGGTTTTATCCCCCTCCCCCAAATCGCTACTTTTGAGTCGTTTTTCACCTCTTTTTTGAATTGTTGCGCCTTTCTTCCGCTTTGGCTGCGCCCGTCGAAAACATTTTTTGTGCCCATAAGGTCCCGTATTTTCTTTTGGCGGTAAGATTATCCGAGTCCTAAGTTTACATTCTGCCATGAAATGGGTTTCCAAATGTGGTGACTAGCGTTTCCTTGGCCCTTGGCCCTGCTTGTGGTTTAGAAGGTCTAAAGGTTGCCGACCCCAGGTTGTCGAGAGAGCCCTTGCGTTCCGGAGATAAAAAAAATCGCCGAAACCCTCGTTAACCCCTCCTTGGGCGACGCGGCGCCCGGGTTTCCTTTTTGCTTTCTTACTTGTTCTGGCCTGCGCCCCCCCCCTTTCGCCAACACCCAAGGTAAAATGAAAATACTTGTTCATTTGAAAGAAGAAAAGGCGAGAAGCGGCCCGTTCATCACAATTTTTTTTGAAAGGGAAAAATGGGAAATAGGGATGCGGGGGGCGGGCGGCTTGTCATCAATTACCTGGCTCATTTTTTTTGCGGAAATACCCTTCGGCTTTGTGGTTTATCTTTGCGCTGCCGGATCTGTGTGTATACGAGGATTTCATCGTGACGTAGGATTTTGTGAAAAATTAGCGTTGGTGGTTTTCATTCTTGTTGTGGAACTTGTTTCTTTTACACTGTTTGTTTGAATCGGGGCTCGTTTTTTTTATGGCCACCCGGGCGGCGTTGGTGGTGCCAAGGCGCGCCTTTCCCCCTCACCGCAGCGAAAAAAGGGAGTTGGCTGGGGTGGGTTAAGGGGGGGGGTAAAACGATATGAAATCTGCGGGCGGTTTCTTTGCGTGCCGTCACTGCGGCTGCTTTCCCTTCACTTCTCACTCAAGTTTGTTTTGGGGTCCTTTATTTGTCTAAAGAGGGATGGGTGGTTGTCATCGCCGGTTGGTGGGGTTTCAGGATCGGAAAGTCCAATCGAAACCCGGAGTGTAATGTTCGTTACGGAAGTGGCAAGCTGGGGCTTTTTTGCTGGTTGGTACTTTGGGAAAGGGGGAGCTGTGGTGATAAAGCTCATTTGCGGTAGCTGTAAAGTAATCCTTTTTTGGCGTTTGGCCATCGATGAGCTCGTTTGGGGGCTTCATAGTGTTGCTGTGGGGTAGAAGTGGTGGGGGGCTGGGGGCGGAAGCCCATTGCGGAGACACAATTTGCACTAATGTGGCCCGGTGGAAAAGAGAGAAACACTGGCGTGTTGGGAATAGGGGGGGGGAGGCTATCCCAAAGACTGTTTCGTTGCTGTTTCAAAGCCGGTGCAGCTGTTTTTTTTTTCACTTTGACGCATAATTTTTCATATTCAGTCTCCCCGGGCTTGCCGATGCTTCCTAAAAATGTCGGTGTGTCTTTGCTTTCGGGCCTTCCTTTCTCGGTTGGCCGCGGGGACGCCTTGGCGCGCCTCGGGTTCATGGCCCTTTTGCCCGGCTGGTGGGAAATTGAAACTAATGCTCACGTCTTCTCGAGTGTCACCGTGGTGAATACTCAGATTTTGATTCAGTTCACGTTCTAAAGTCAGGGGAAGGGCATTGTTTGAAAGGCAGAGCCGCGCCACGACGTCGGGGCCGGGAGCCACGGCAAAAATCTTGCCCGTGTAACATGGCGCGGCCCGCGCTGGCTTGGTGGGTTGTGGTGTGGATACCCTTTCGCAGGGCTTGTGCCTGCAGAGGGTGGTTGCTGTGAGGTAGGTTGTTTGTTTCATGTTCCACGCTAGGGGAAGGTGGGCGGGTGCCAGGGATGGCGTCAGGTGTTATTCGTGGTGAGCTTGACGCTCGCGGTCCCATCTCGTTGGGTGGAGGGTGTATGCCACTAGAGTCGCTGGAGGGTCGTGCCTGAGAACTTTTAGAAGTCGCAACACGAAAATGCTTGTGGAGCACAAATACAGGCTTAGCCAGGGTTGCTTCACAGCCAGTACTGGTATTTGTAGACGATTACAGCAGCTGACAGGCTCGCGCATAGTCTTGCGTAGAATGCTGGTCACCTAGGTTTGCAGCTCCGCTTGTCGATCCTCATGCTTTTCTCTTCAGTCTGTTCAATCTTTTCTCTCTTTGCAGTTACTTGCAATACGCATCACATCACTGAGATTGTTGACGGTGATCCGCTCTCAAAAATGGGACTCAGCGAATCGAAGTCAAAGCTGTCTCAGTCGGCAGAGAAGTTGGATAAGTCGCAAATCACACCTTCTGACAAAGTACGCCTCCAACTGAAGCTTCAGCGAGACAATGTACAGGCAGCTATTCGTAAGTATGAGCTCGTCGCGAGCCTGGAGCATGAGAAGGCGAAGGAGTTCATGCGTGTAGGGAACAGGCGCAAGGCGCTGTACTGTCTTAAGCGAGAGAAGGCGCAACAGTCGCAGATCTCTATAGTGACCGACATGCTAGATAATATCCAGCACCTGATCGATACTGTCGAGTTTTCCCAGATTCAAAGGGAAGTGGTCGCAGCCATGAAGGATGGCAAGTGCGAGCTGGACAACCTGAACAAAATGCTTGATATCGATGACATCGAAAGGCTCATGAATGAAACAAGCGAATCTATTGAAGAGGCTAACCAGATCAACGCTGTGCTTAGCCAGCCTCTTGCTGGACTTTTCGACGACGACGAGCTGCTGCGCGAGTTGGAGCAATCCGCTGGTACACAGAAAGTCGACCAGGAACTCCCCAATCTTACTGTCCCTGGCCATACCCTTCCTCAAAAGGGATCGGAGGTCAAGGGGAGAGAGGAGGAGAACGAGGAATACGAAGATGCTGCACCTGCTCGTCAGTATGCTTAGTAAGCTACCGAGCACTTGTTTTCAAGAAGCTACTTTGCGTTAATATGGGGTGTAGATGCAACAGAAACAAAACAAAGCCAAGGCTCGCTGCTCCCCATGAGGAAATCGTGACGTGAATTCAATTCCACTCTCAGCAAGGTGAGAACTATGATTCTCAGTGCCGCCAATTCCCTGTATGCGCACCTCTTGATTCTCTTCTATCTTTCCTTTCCCGTCTCCTCCTTTCTACGCTGCAACGAAGTCTTACAGTCACATCCCTGCCTAAGCAAATGGATACCAAAATCAAGGAGCCCGAAGGGCCGTGCAACCTCGAATATGTTCGTCGCTACACTCAGTCTCTTAACTACCCGCTGGAGAAGACGAGCGATATGTCCGAGGAGATGCGAGTTGACTGCAAAGAGATTGTGGTCAACGCGTTGGAGAAGCACGAAGATAGCTACGAGATGGCTGCCAAGTACGTGAAGGAGCAGATGGACAAAAAGTTCGGACCTTCCTGGCACTGCGTTATTGGAGAGGGATTCGGATTTGAGATCACCTATGAGGTGAAGCACCTGATGTACATGTTCCATAGGGGTTTCATTGCTATTGTTGTGTTCAAAGGTCTCTAAGGTGGTGCTTATAGCCCTTTGACTTCTCATGTATACAGCTTTACGGAAAAAAAACAAGAAATGGAGCTGCTCTCTCAGCGAGCCACGGCTACGATGACGTGGGCGCATCTGCGCAGGTTGGAATCCTCAGGGCAAAGGGTGTCAGAGATGCCATGGATGACAACTTGTCTTCCTTTCGATTTGCAAGTGCTTTCTCTATGTCTGTGCGTGTGAACGGAGTATTCGTGAGACTATACCGTCATTTTGTCCCTCACTCTCTCTTTTCTTTGCGAAAGAACCGGCATCTTTCTGACCACCACGTTTTCAAGTACCGCAGTGATGGCCAAGGAGTGGCTGATCTTCGCCTTGGGCACTAACAACTGGCAAGCCCCAGGACAGTTTGCCCCTGGGTCTGGTATTCTCCACCAAGGCCAGCACATTGCCATGAACTCACTGGAAAACTGCCACTGCTACTCGATTTGGCCCTCTGATCTCCTAAAGACCCCAACGGATCATGACGACTACCGCGTGTACGAGATTCCTCACCCGATTCCGATCTGTGAGAGTGTCGGACCACAGAGTAGCAAGCGATGGCACTCTATGGCGGACGAGGAAGTAACAAGCTACTGCGACAATCTGCTGAAGGAGTGCACTGACTTCATCGAGTACGTCGAGAAGAAGCACGGCAAGCGTATCAACCTCTTTCTCGCTCATCATTGCTTCATGAATCCTGTGATTTTGTCCGAGATCAACGAGCGTCGTGTCGCACAGGGGATTCCAAAGGTGCCACTTGTGGTCTTTGCGCATGGCACAGCTCTCAAGATGTACGAGAATGAAATCAACAAGTTACCAGAGTTTCCTATGAAGTACTACGACTGGATTCGCGGCACGAAGAATATCTTCGAGAGCGCTGCTCATGTCTCCGGTGTTTTTGCCGTCTCGGGACCGCAGAAGAACAGCTTTGAAAAACTGTTCCCCCTTTTCCCCAAAGAGCGCGTCGCCATCACACCCTGCGGTTACAATCAGCTGGTATTTCATCCAATACAAGGGATGACACGCGAAAAGGCTTTCGGTCACATGCCCCAGGTTCTCTACGACGGATTTGATGCCACCCAGCTCTCATCTGTGCAGCGCCACGTGGGTTCTGATCAATGCATCCCGGACGTGAACGCTTACGACAGAGTCGTTGTTTTTTGTGGGCGCTTTTCTTACTGGAAGCGGATCGACTCCGTCCTAAAGGCTGCCAGTAGGTGGGAAAAAGAGGACAAGAAGATCCTTACTCTGATCTTTGGTGCCGGCTCTCAGGAAACTCGAAAGCTGTATGTGGACATGGCCTATCAGATGCTAGGGCTGAAAGATACCTTCTTCCTAGGACCTCAGAGCCAGCCTGATCTCGCCAACGTCTACACTGTCGCGGATGTTTCTGTGTTCCCGAGCCATGATGAGCCCTTCGGACTTGTGTTCATCGAGTGCATGGGGTGCGGAACACCCGTGATCGGCGCCAAATCCGGTGGTCCGCTGGACTTTGTCAACGACCAGGTTGGTGCCTTGGTGGACGAAGGTACAAATGACGAGGTTGGTGAGCGTGTCTATGCTGCGGTGAAGCAGGCTCTCGCGGAAGACTGGAAGAAGACAAAAGGTCCCCAATGCGAGCAGTATGCGTTTAAGAAGTTCAGCCTCACCTCACAGGGGAAGTTGATGCTTCAATTCGTGGAGAGCCAGTTTACCAAGTGATACGCTCGTGTGTGAAATATTTCTAGAGGGGTAACGGAACTCGTTGTCTCTGGCTGTTTCTTTTCGCGGCCCTTTTTTCACTTTCATACACAAACGCCCTCGTTTCATTCTATACTTTTCATGTGGTTGCAAGTGATTCTATCAGTGCGGCCTCTTCTTGGTGTCTGGGTGTGTGGATACTTCGACCTATTCAAGCAATCAAGGTTCTTCACTGGTGATTGCGTTTTTACTTTATCGAAAAGAAAAAAAAACGTATTCTCTTCCATCTATCGCTATTGATCCAGCTCTTGCTTCTCACTAGTGTCCACTCAGCGGCCATGGCTCGATTCTCATCTCGCCACGTGTCTCTTTTCTCATGACTGTCACACTGCGCAATGCGAGGCTTGCGCTATCGTGCGCGCTCTCTTCCCAAGGCTCAGGTGCAAAAGGAGCCAGTGTCCCCTGCCTCGAAGTCCCACGTACTTGGTCTCCCTCTGCAATAGCGTCTTCTTCGACTTTGTCTACTTCGTATTTTCTCTCTGTCTCGCTTCCCCTCATGTGGTTGGCAGAAGCTCATCGAAAGCGAAGCAACTCCAAGCGATGAGGCTTCTGAGCAAAGTGATCGTCGGAACCACCTGCGTCACGATCTTCTGTGGCAGCGCCTACGTGGCTGCAATCACTCTTGCCCCACCCCCAAATTACACAGTGAGCAACAATGACCGGCTGAAAAGTTACGACAAGCTGTCTATCGACAATCTGTATGAGAAAAAGACGAAGTGTCAAGAGTTTTACCTGGGCATCAGTCGGTGGCGGCGGAAGATGTTACGGGACGAAGGCCTGCTTCGCGGGCGGGTGCTGGAGGTTGGTGCCGGGTGTATGGGAAACTACGCGTACTACCCCCACAGGTACTTCAGTGACGATCCGGAGGTCCAGCGACACTTGAAGGGCATGCTGGGCTGCAGAGATGATACCCAGGTAGCAGGCAGCGGCGACAACTCCACTAGCTACATGCTGCAGCATATTGAGAAGGAAAACCCGTGCGACGAGATCGTGTTATGCGATCGGTCAGCCGGCATGGTTCAGTCGTGCATCGCAAAGATACAGAGTCGGCTGGGCTACACTCCGTATCGGTACCCCGACTACGAGGTTTCTGGGATTCGAAATTCGATTGAGGCGCGTGTCCGCGGTCAGCACGACTCAAAAAGGCTGAGGCACGACTCAGCTGACAAAGCCGCTTTGCGCAAGAGAAAGATTGTGCGTGAAGACGGGACCGTGCAGGAAGTACTGGTGACACCCCTGAGCGGGACGGAAGAGGAGGAGTTTCTGGAGGCAACATCCTCGCAGACGAACTTGGCTGCCGGTGGCATAATCGTGCCTGTGCTGCAAGCGCTTGACACCGGCGACAAACTGCCCCTTCTCTCCAAGGAAGGGGAGGCCGCACTGGGGCGGCGTGAGCGCGAAGTTCAGGCACGCGGGGAGTTTCGACGGCATGTCGAGAGCGAGCTTCAGCGCGAAGAGAGGCTGAGCATGCTCAAGCGTGGACGCACCGACGTCTCTGCTGCCGATGGTTCACCGGCTGAAAAGAACCGAGTGGTCGAGGCGCCTCCAGAGCTTCGCGGCGGCACTCGTGAACTTGAAAGGCAGCCCTTGTTTGCCGTAGCCAACTACGCCGCTGAGCAACTCCCGTTCCCTGACAACAGCTTCGACACTGTGGTGGACATGTTCGGTCTGTGCAGCTTCGACGACCCAGTGCGCGCTTTACGTGAGCTGTCGCGCGTGTGCAAACCGGGAGGAAAGCTGCTTCTCATTGAACACGGAAAGGGCCACTCTACTCGTGTCAACAATCATCTGGATAAGTGGGCGCCGCGGCACGCGAAGAGCTGGGGGTGCTGGTGGAATAGGGATATTCGGCGCGTGATTCGCCTGAGCGGGCTCTCTGTAGAGAAGTGGGAAAGCAAGCATTTTGGGACGTCGCACTACATTGTCGCAAAGCCGTACAAATCGATGGAGGAGTGGGACAGGTTCGAACTGCAGCGCAAGCAGGAGGCGAGGAAAGCTGCCGTTTAGCGGAGTAGCAGTGGCTTTTCAGGAAAAGGGGCGCGACGCCTCGGCGTGTGGTCGAAGTGGCACAGGCTAGAGCACCCCGGTTGTGTCTCTCTGAACGTACCGGCGCTTTCGTACCCCATGGTGTGCGCCTATGTGCCCTCTAGTACTTGTTTTGTGGAATGATAGGACGCGCGTGTATCGTGCGCAGCAGCGCCCACACGAGTTTCAGTGTCTGACGTGTGGCACATGGTGTGCTTGTTTTGGCTGCCTCGCTTCCGCGAGGTGCGTTCACATCTTCGTTTAAAGCAAGGGATCTTCTGAGCGGCATGCCTTGTAGCTCCCCCACAGTGCTTTCCACGGGGAATCGAACTCTCTTCCCGCGTTTCCCTTGCTCTTGTCGTGGCGGTTACCTCTTTTACTGGCGCAGGCAAGCACGGCGGCCTATTGGCAGTCGCAGCACCGCCGCAGCGGTGAGACCGCCCCATGGGCTTCACATACCCAAGTGATCCCCCCTCCCCGCGCTGCTCTCTCTCTGTGCCTTCTCTTGGGCTGTTTCCTTGGCAGTTTTTCCTCTGATGCCCCTCTTTCCCGTCCTCCTCTTTCGTCTGTTGTGGCCGGACGCTGTCGGCAACTGCTGCCGAGTACAGCTGGTGCCTTCATTCGCGAATCAACCATCCTCACTCTCGCAGTCTTGCTCTTTTCTTCGACAACCCCGCGACATTGAAGAAATGGCAGTGGTGTACCCGAGCGAGGAAGACGAGAGCGTCCTGGTTGGCTTCACAGAGTTCTTCACACAGCAGGAGGGCGTGTATGCGCTTCTTCGCGTCACCGAGCAAGATGTGCAAACAGTGAGGAGCGCATGCAGTTCTGTGCTAGCGCATCTCAGCAGGACAAGCCGACTTATTCTTGCATCCACCCCTCTCAATCAGGCAGACGCCGCTCAGCTTGTCATGGGAAGCAACGGCAGAGACACAGCATATCAGGAGGGCAGCGTCTATCCTCATATGCTACAGCACAGCGGTCCTATGGGATACAACATCACCCTGTCCGAATCGGCGGGGGCTGCACCACCGCTGCTTCACCACCCAAAGTCTTTTCTAGGGTCGCAGCGCGACGCAATCGACTTCATGGCGGCGGAGCTGGAAAGCGCCAAGGACACGCTGCTATCTTTGAACGCGAGATACGCATACTTGTGGACCACGAATGTGGACGAGCTGCGCCGGTACATTGCACAAGACGAAAGACGTCGGAAGGCGCAGCAGCCAATGTGGAAGCATGCCCAGATGAGGGCCGCTCCGATTGAGGAGGAGACACAGAAGAGACCACATAGCCCGGCGGATGAAGTGGGACTGAGCGACGCAGCACCTCAGCAGGGTGATGCCCAGGACATAGCTGAGAAGGCGCCGAAGAAGGACCCTCAAGCAGAGGCGCCCTCTGAGTCATCTGCGCAGGCGCCAACGTACCGCACGCTGCTGGCGCTGGACCCTTCGCAGCTGCCATCGAAGCAGGTCCAGCGAAGCTTCATGAAGTTCATTCAGGCGTGCTTGTCTCTGCTAGAGTGGGCGGACAGTGTCTTAGGGCTGCTCTCTGGCCGGGACGATGTACCGAAGGCTGGTACATTCGAAGTGCCGGTGCAGCGGGAGTCGTCGCAGCGCAGAGTCGACACGGCTCGCGAGGCAAGCGAGCAGAGACCGACAAACCAGGCAGCCACATCAGCTGGGCGCCCCGGCACCAAGACTGTGCGTGTTCTCCGCTACGAGATACGCGACGTGAGCCACGTATACGACATGTTGTACCAGCAGGCGGAGTGCTTCTATCTCCCAGAGTACGCCCTGTATGATGCACGCATAAAACAACGACTCCTGGATCCGTCCTACTACTACGCCCTGCGCATTCTTATCGAGGACGCAACGACTGAGATGACCCGGCTGGAACACATCGCTGCCTCGCGGGCGAATTTGGTGCGCGCCGACGCTCGCCTGTCGCCCTTTGAAGCGTATCAACGCGGCGCCTTTGCCTCCTACCCTGAGTTCTTCGGAATGGGGATGAGCCCATCTTTGCCTGGTGCGCACGACAGGGTAGCCATGGAAAGGGGCGAGCCAGCCAGGATTGTCTTTTGGCCTGCGCTGCCTCAGTTTGCGTTTCTCCGAAACACGCTGCGGCTGCTTCTCAGCGCCTGCATCAACGAGGACGACCGAACGAGTTTCAAGCGCTATGAGGAGCTGTACCAGACGCTCGTGGGAAGCGCCAGGGATGCAGTGGCTGAGCTGCAACACCTCCCAAAGCCTCCCCCTCCCCTTCTCGAGCCTGCTGCACAGAGGATCTTTGGCACTCGGCTTGCCGGGACGGCTGGCCGCCCGCGCTATGAGCTAGTATTAGTTTTGGACGAGAGCAGCGCGCAGGAGGCGAGGTCGCATGGCAAGGCAGCGTGGGTGATATCTGCTGAGGACCGCGGGCGATTGCGCGCCGGATTTGAGGCGTACTGGGGGTTGCGGGACGGCGTGCACTCCCTAAAGCTGTCTCTCGATAAGGACATTCGCCGCAAGGATAAGACTCACCGCACTCGTGTGCTTGACAAGTGCGTTGCACATGAGAGGGACGCGGTGGCGATCATGGCCCTCAAGCGCGAGCGGGAGCTCCAAGAGGCGGAGCTCCGCTCCCGACGTGAGAACGGTGGCTGGTTGGGGGCGGCACGAGCGTCACTGCGGTCACTGGCCGGGATCGCCACTTGCAAGGCCGAGGTTCAAATGGAGGATCTCGGCATTCCGACGGTCCCAGAGCGCGATGATTCTGGTGCCGCCATGACGACCACCTCGCCCTACCACGGGGAGAAAACGTTGCTGCAGGAGAGCGTGAATCGACTCTGGAGCGCTGTGGAGGCGCACGGTGTGCACATGGAACGCGAGTACCCGGGCCTGTTTCACCGCAGCGAGAGGCAGCGTTGGGCGAGGCGTGTCGGCTCATTGATCGAGAAGGCTAACGCAGTCGGCGTGGTCTTCTCTCCTTGAGTGGCGTTCGCGTGCTGACGGAGAGGGTGTTTTGGCTGGCCATGGGGTCCTGAGGTATACACGCTTTGGATTTCTTTGTATCTGCACGTTTCCCCCCTCTCCGGCGTAGCCGACCTCCACGCCAACCCTGCAGACTTCGCTTTTCGCGCGCACTGGCTCTCTCGCTTACACTCACACCCATTCCTGCTCATCGTCGTACGCACGGGGGGGAGGGGAGATGTCAGCCACAATGATGAAGGATGACAGCAAAGCAAGCGCACAAGCACCGCTCCCTGATAGCCGTAGCGGCTTGTGTCTTGCGACTTTCTCCCCTGCCTCTCCCGCAGTTTTCCTTTTTTTTCTGTTTGCTCTTCGCCTTCGTGCCAATGTGAGGAGCCGATGTTTCTCGTTCACACACGCGTGCGTACGCACATGCAGATGTGCACGCACGCAAGCGCAGAAGCGCACACGCACTGATCTGGAGAAGCAGAGGGAGGACGACACACCCACGCACACGCACACGCACACACACACACACAGATAGAGAAGTGCCTCGTCTGTCTTTGTGGTCGTTTTTTCTTTTCTCCCCCTTTTTCCCCTCTCTTCTCGTGCGTGCCTTTCCCCTTCTGCCCCCATGCTCCCTGCTGCCCCTCCCTCTGTCTACCTGGTGCGTGGGCGCACACCGCTCCAGACGGGTGTCTTTGTGCACAAACGTGCGCAGACACGCGTCTCACGCGCTCATGGTAAGTCCTCCCCCTCATATGACCTCTGTGATATGATGCGTTGTTCATCTTCTCCTTCATCTCGGCTCGCTTCAACCGACGGTGTTTGACTGTTGCGTGGGACTGAGGAAATGCTTCTGCATAGATGTGCATGTCTGCGTATATATGTGTGTCTATGTCTGTAGACACCAAGGGAAAGTGAGACATAGGGAGGCAAATAACACCAAACATGGCGGGAAGTTTCGGTCGAGGGTGCGTGTGTCGTGTTCTCGGGAGGATGCGGCGTTGTCTGTTTACGAGATTCAATAGGCGTAGGGTCAAGGGTGATGGTGGTAGTAGGCCAGACGTAAAGTGTCGACGGGTCGAAATCGCTTTTCTGTCCTCATGTGGTACACACACACACATAACGGTTACTCGGTGCACCTCCGCTACTTCGTTTCTGTGACGGGTATGTGTTTCCCCCCTCCCTCACGTCTGTCTTGCCTCGCTTCGTGCCAAGTCTTTTGTGCTTGTTCGTGCCCATGTGCGCCTGTGAGGTCGCGTGCTGCACTCCCATGCAGCTTTGCGGCATGTTATTCAGGACGATGAAGAAAAAAAACGCTCTTTCGCTCTCTCTCTCTCGCTCTCTGTTGGCGGAGTATCTCTGTTCTACCAAACACCTTGCTTACTGGTCGTTTTCGTGCCCGCACCCTCATCCCCATACGGCGGGATGGTGAGGCGAGTGAGGGCGTGCGTGCGTGTGCGGGTTCCTCTACACCAGCAATCAAGACTACTGGGGTGTTATGTGGCGACAAACGAAAAGAAAACCGAGCTGACACGCACAGCGATTTCAGGAGAGACAGAGAGGGAGCGAGCGAGCGAGGGATTGGGGAGGGCGGAGGGGGAGGGGGAGAGAGAAGCTGCAGTAAAAAGGGCACCAGGACCACTAGAGCTGGTGGTCGCATCTCTTTTTCCTGCTTTCTTTTCCACCACTTGATCAGCGCAGCGCTCAAAGCGTGCATGCCTCCCGGGTGCCGACGCGCATCTCAATCGCTTCCCTGATACCTCCTTGGACATTTCGGCTAACGCAGCTAGCGCAGACACACTCTCTGTGTGTTTGTGTATACGTGGGTGGTGGTGGCGGGGGAGGCATTGTTCTGTTAGGACACCAGCGGCCGAAAGGGAGAGAAGGGTCCGTTGGGAGTGTCGCCCATCTTCCACCGTGCGTGACATGACCGCTTTCATATGTCGCACCACTTCTGCTTCTCTCTCTCGCTTGCGTGTTGGTGTCGTCACCGTTACACACAGACAGGCACACACAGGCACACGTTTGCCCCGCCAAGAGGGGGTGGGGCACCGCTGAAACCCTCAGCAGCGCTAGACGGACTGCATAGTGTCAGGGTTTGTGGCTCGCTGAGACGACGGCCCCCCTCCCTCTTCTCTTCACTTCTTCTATCTCCCACACAGTTGCGCCCTTTACATCTCCACAGCACGTTTGCTGTGTAATTCAGATGGGAAGGGCTCAGGGAGCTCTACACGGATGGCTTGCCGGATCCGCGTATCACGAGCCTCGTCTATCAGGAGGGCTGCGCTACTTCCAAGAAGGTGGCAGACCGCTCCTATTGAATCTCTCTATATTTTTTCAAGGCAACCCTTCTGCCATACGGCACGAGCTCAACTCTACCCGCCCTGTCACAGGCCCCCACCGCATGGTGCAACGAAGCAGTCGACACACCCCGGGACAGCAATGCGCCAACTCAGGCATTGGAGCGCAGCCCCTGCCACAAACTTTATCCCCGCACACACGCCTAAAAAACGCTTTTCTCTCTCTACCCCAACGCTGCTGGGCTGCTAACCACCACCACCACCAGAACAACAATGTGTTACGTATCGGCGGTCCGATTTCGTCACTTTGTAGGGGCTCCAGCATGTCTGCCATAGGCTCTTCTTTTCTGGTGGCGGAGCTGATACTGTTTCCATGAAATGACGTTGATGGAGGATGCGCCGCACACGGCTGCCTACACCCGCAACGCGCAGGAAGGCAAATTTGTGGCGGACCGTTACTCACACCGAAAAGGAAAGACGGGCATGCGCAGCAGGGCCCAACTTTGAGTCACCGCGGCGCGGAGGGGACAACGTTCTTGCCCGACCTTTCTCTCTCCTCTTCGCCACTCTCTCTCACCTTGCTATCACCCCTTCCTACCCTTCTTTCACGCTCTCTGCCGAATCACGGACAAACCTCGACTACGACGCGTTCACAACAACGAAAACTTGCACAACCGACGCCGGTGACTCGATACCCCACCAACGGTATTACACACACACATACGTTACACATACACGCAAAGAGCTCAAAGGAAGCGACGCTCTATCTTCTCTTGTTTCCTGACGAAATCATAGAGCTTCATCGACAACTTCCTCCTCCCTCCTCCTCCCGTATCGCCCTGCTTCACATCTCTTTGTCCCCCCTTTAATTTTTTTTTACTCTCTCTTTTCACGTATTTGGTTTCGTTCCCTTTGGATAGACGGACGAAGGCCACTCTTGACCCCTTCCCTCTTCCCCTCCTCTTCCCTTCTCCCCCTCCCACCACCACCACTCCCGCAGCCCTCCCTCCCTCCCTCCCTGGAATTTCATCATTGTGCGTCGTGCGCGTATTTATGTTTATTTATCCTTCATAGTTCGACCCTCCTCTCTCTCTGTGTGTGAGCGTGTCTGTGTGCTGTAGCGCACGTCGATACTCGAGCACAGGTGGTTCAAAGAAAAAAGAAAGAAACAGAAGCGAACGAAAACACGGCACGGGTTGCTCTCCTGTTCTGGAAACTTTCTCTGTCCCTGCACGTGCTGTGTTGGTCTCGCGCGCGCGGACACGCATACAGGAGACACGGCAGCGAAAGACGGCGGCTAAACCCAGAGAAAAAGCGTGTTTATCATCGGCGACCGCGTGCGCATAGACATAGGTATAGGTTCGCCGAAGAGGGAACAGTGGGCTCATCGTCTCATAGACACTTGAAAAAGAGGAAAGGGACGAATTGGGAGGGTGTGTGTGGGGGATCGAAGAGAGAACAGGCGGAGACAGACTCGAGTGGCTGCAGAGAAGTGAGCGACAAGAGCAGGAACGGCAGCGGCAGTGAGGCGCTGTTTTCATTTTGGTGTGTTTAGCATATCTTTCTAGCCTTTTGTGTCGTTGCTTGAGTGAGCGAGTATCGGGATTCCGCGATCGCATAGAAGGAAAAAAAAAGTGTCCCGCGCTTGCACGCGTTGGCGTCCTTGACAAGTATCGTCAGCGCGCGTTCGTTTTCCTTTACTTCTTCAGTCACCTTTTTTTTCATTTTCTTTGTATCCGTTTGCTTCATTGGGTTCACTGCCTTGTCTCTCTTCCGTGCGTAGGGGCTGTCTTTCACTCCTCAGCTCTTCCACACCTCTGGAGGGCAGGAAAAAATAAAAAAGAAACATAGAACGTATCTCTCTCCCGCCTTACGCCCCCCCTCCCCCCTTTGCTCCTCCGCGTGTGTGTCTGTGTGTGTGTACGTGTATGTCCGTACTCGAGATGTCGGCGCGCCGTGGTACGTCCTCTGTGAAGCTGGCGCCGCCTGTGCCGTCGCCATCTCCATCGCGCGATGAAGCGAGCGTCCATGATGCACGGAAAGACGGAAGGCTTAGCGCAGAGGGGACCATCGCATCCGTCTCCAAGACGGGTTCGTCGACGCCGAACACGAATCATGTGGCCGCTGCAGCCCGCGACGACTCAGAAGGTGTTACAACTTCGTCCCCGAGCAACCCAGTCGGCTCTCTGGGTCGCGAGGCTAGCGTGAATTCGCAAAGCGAGACTTGCCGCACTCCCTCAGCGCATGGGCAGGCAGTGCAGTCCACCTCACCGGAGGGGCTCAGCGTTGCAGGCAGTGCGGCGACAGAGCTGGGAGGCGACGAGGTGCTACCGCCTCTCGCGAAGAGCCCAGTGCAACACGCGCAGAGGACGACGGAGGCTTCTGGCACCAAGAGATATGCACCTCCGGCCGACGAGGAGCTTGTGGATTCTGCTCCTCGATCACCCTTCCGCCGCGGCGCCAGTCACGCCAACGGCGCTGAAGATCTGATGCCGAGGGATGGCTTGGTTGCCTCAGCCGCCGCTACTGCTGATCGCGGTGCTGCGCAGGGTACCAACAGCTTTCACCCTAGCGCAGGCAGTCCCCACAACGTCACAGTCGGGTTCAACGATTCGCCATTGAACGGCGAGCGACAGGGTGAGGGTCGCGCACGGGCTACGTATACAGCTGGGTCCCTGCCACGGTGCCACATCAGTGGCGCTAGTCCTGTCCAGGACACTGCTTCCTCCATGGCTCGCCCGTCGGGAGGCTACGCTTCAGGCGGTTCTGCACCGCGCACTTTTTCCTCTGAGTCCACCTTCTACGACCAGCGCCTCAGCGCGGCGGCGACAACGTCACCAGCTGGTATGAACAGCTCCGGCTACACGCCTTCTCAGCGTTCCTTGGTGCACTACGTCGCGCCTCCTGGGGACACGGCGATTCCGTCGTACGGTTGCCGCGATATCGCAACTGGCAGTGATGCCGGCTACAGTCCTAGCCGCCACGCGGAAATTCGGGCGATGCTCATCACGGCGGAACGTGAGCTGGCCGATATGCGTGAGGAGTGTGCGAAGCGTGGAATGCGGGCTGATACACTCGAGGCTGCGCTGGATCGAGAGCGTGGAAATCTGCGTGCGCTGCGTGACCGCTACGCCGACGAGGCCGCTGCCGCCCGCGAAGAACACGAGGCGCAAACCCGGCAGCTGCGCGATCAGCTGCACGTGCTCAAGATGGTCTCCGAGAACGCGATGGCTGAGAAGAGCAAGGCGGCGGAGGACGCGACGCGGCGCAAGAAGGAACTGTTGGAGCTGCTGGATCGCGAGCGGGATGAGAAGAGCTACATCATGGCAGACTACCGCGAACAAACAGAGTCGCTGATCGCGGAGCAAGGACGCGAGATCACGTACCTGCGCGGCGCCCTCGACAAGCTCAAGAGCGAGTACGACGACTTAGCGAAACAGCACCAGGTGGCGGAGGAGGAGCTGGAGGGGTTGCAAGAGAAGGTGGAGAACGTTACGGCGCAGCTCGACAAGGAGCGGTCGGACGCCGCTAGCAAGACGAAGGGTCTGCAGGCCAACATGCAACAGGAATGCCAAGCCCTCACCGAGCAGCTCGCCGCCATGCAGGAGCAGCTGCAGAGGGCTGCCACCCAGCACGCGGCCAAGCAGCAGGCTCTCACCGATCAGCTGCAGAAAAACGAGGAGAAGCAGCGTGTCACCGAGGAGGAGTACCAGTACACACTCGACACGCTGAAGCAGGCGTACCGCCGCGACACGGACAGTTTGCGAGAGGAGGTGAATCGCTTGAAGGAGACGCACGGCAAACAAGAGGAGGAGTTGCGCCATGACCTGGAGAAGGCCGCGAGGAGGGAGAGCAAGTCCGTCGAGGCTCTGCGGCAGGCGCTGGAACAGGCGCGTCAGGAGAAGGAGCTGAGCGTAGAGGGCAGCTTCAAACAGCGTGAGGTGCTGCAGCGTCAGCACCGTGACAAGGTGGCGGCTCTTCAGAAGGAGCTCGACGCGACGGTACAGCAGCTGACGGAGGAGAGTGAGGCACGCAAGGACCGTGAGGCGGATGTGGAGGTGCTGCGGGTGCGCGCGGACAACCTGGAAAAGGCAAACCAGCGCCTCTCCAACGAGCTGGAGACAGTCCAGGCAGACCAGCGCAGTCGGGAGCGGTCGACAGAGCAGGCGCACCAAGCCGCCGTAGAGGCAATGCGAACGAAGCTGCGCACGGCACTTACCGATCTGGGGTACGCGCAGGATCAGCTGACGCAGCAGGCGGCCGATGCGCAGCAGCTGCGTGATGAACTGGCGAAGCGCAGCAGCGCTCTCGAGGCGGCGAAGGAGAAGATAGGTATGCTGGAAAGAGCCTCTGTGGACGAGCTCGGGAAGGCGAAGGACACGGCAGTGCAGCGGGAGAAGGAGGCTGCTCAAGTTATCACACAGCTGCGCACCAGCAAGACGCAGCTGGAGGCGGCATGCGAGCAGCTGGAGCGGCAGCTGAAAGAGACAGAGAGCCGAGTACAGGGCACGGCCAAGCAGGTCAACGAAGAGCGCCGTTCACTGGAGGAAGCAAACCGCAGGCTGCAGGATGCTCGTGTTGAGGTGGAGGACTTGCGCGCGGTCGTGAATCACGAACGGGAGCGTGGCACCCTTCTCCAGGAAGAAAAGCGACAGGTGGAGCGTCAACTCGCCGAGGAGAAGCTCTACCGCGAGGAGCTCGAGAACCAATTACACATGACAGAGCGGAGGCTGCAGGAACAGCAGCAGGACTACGCTCGCCAGCTTCAGCAGATGGAGGGAAAGCTGGAGGAGCAGGTGCAACGGCACCACGCGGAGCTGGCGGCTTCCCGCATTGCGGCCGAGCAGGTGCGCGGTGAGGTCGGTCGCGCGCGAGAGGCGATTGTGGAGAAGGAGACGACGTTGCAGCGGATGCGAGAGGAGGTGGGGCGGTTGCATCGCGAGGCCGCCATGCGCGAGGGTGGGTTGCAAGAGGAAATGGAAGATCTTCGGGAGGCGCACGAGGTGGAGATACGCCGTATGGATGAGCTTCTGAACGGGCTGCGCAGCGACTTGGCCAAGTCGCAGGCCACATGCACCCAATATCAACGAGAGCTCTCACAGATGCACCAAAACTCGGCCGGCGTGCGATCGGACTTGGAGATGGCACTGGAGCAGGCTGATGCGGCTCGGGCGAAGCTGCTGGAGGATGCCAAGTACAGAGAGCAGCTGAATCAGGAGTTGCAGGGGACAGTGCGTCTGCTCAGCTCCCGACTCACATCAAACGAAGAGGAGGTGCGCCGAATGCAGGAGGAGCTGGCAGACACGAATAGGCGAATTCAAGACGCCCACACGCTGATTGGCCGCAAGGACGCGGCAATCGGGCAGTTGAACGCCAAGTTGCGAGCGTACGAGTCGCGCCACTGAGACCCCGTAGGTTTCATTGACGGGTATGTATGTGTGTGTGTCGAAGTATTCACGGGCCGTGAGGGGATCAGCTGCGTTTCCTTTCGTGGCATGTAATAGACAAAGAGAAAGCGCAGTGGAGGCCCAAGGGGGGGGGAGAGACCAGGGGAAGGCAAGGTGGGGTGTGGATGGGCCTCACGGCGGACATGCGTGTGATAAGAGACGCGGCCTTCTCCTTCCTGCACTCCTCGTCCTCGCGTGAATTGTGTGCTCCTCTTTTCCGTGGGTGCGTGCGCCGGGGGTCTTTTCCTGCCCGTCCCCCCTCCGCAGCTCGCTCTCACCGTTGTGTGGTGCTACGGCTGCTGTAGCCGTTTCGATGCGTGTGCGTGTGGTTGGGCACTCGATAGACATATAAACGACCGAGGAAAGTTGCGTATCAGCGCCCCCTCCCCCTCCCCCGACTCTCATTCACCTCACTACAGGCAATAGGGCGCACAGGAGGTCCTCCCTGTGTGTGTGTGTACGCGAACCGGCGTGTGCTCGAGGGGTTGGTTTCACATGACGCTGTTGCCGTGCATACACTAGGCGTGTGAGAGCTTTCCCTCTCCTTCCCGCTTGCACTTGTTCGCGGTCGTCATCACCTTCGCTGATAACTGTCGGTGATTGGATGGGTAGAGCTGCGGCAGGTAGAGGAGGGGGAAACGGGGGATACATATGAGGTGGCCGCAGATTCCGTTTGTTTCGTCTTCCCACACCTCTACGCCGAGGCCGGAAAGCGGTTCACGCTCCAAACAGTCATGGACAAAGCATGGGAATGACCCTCGGGGAAGCTCGACCTCATCCTGCTCCTCTGCACCCTTCCCTGATCAACATGCCATGATATCGCTCCACCCCTCCGTTCTCTTTCCCCTTGGTTGCGCGCACGCCAACGCACATATCAGCGCACGACTGCAGTTGTTAGCAACGCACCGTGCCCCCCCCCCTGTACCACCTTTCACTTTCTCCCTCTCTGTCTCCGTACAGTCTGTGTGTACTTCCGGGTGGGGTATCCATCACCATACACTCTAACCCCCCCTCCCTTCCTCCTCAAATACAGGCGCACAAGCGTACATGCAACATTTCGTACCACCCCCCTTCCCAATACACCTCACCCACTCCTTTTGTTTGTCCTGGAGAGACAAGCGAACAACAGGACACACACACACACACACAGACACAGACACACACACACACACACAGACACATACAGACATACACCACTGAACTGGAACAGTTGGCGTTAGGTTGTAGAAGGTGCGGCTCTCCCGTCTGGTTTGCGGTATTCTTTCTTTCCCTCCCTCTTCACACCGTGTCACCGCTCCTTTTTTTTTCCCCGCTCTCTTCCCTCTTCTGTTTCCGAAGTTGGCTGTGTGAACCGCCGCTGCGGTTCCGTTGGATGGTTTACCCTTCTCTCCCTCTGCCGTGCTGGTTGCCCTTGTGCTTGTCTTGTTGCCGCGTACACGTTGATCATTTATTTTAAAAACGTTTATCCTTTCCTTCCCATCTTTCCCTCCCTTTTTTTTCGAGTGGCGTATTTATTTCGACACAGGCGGAAAGGGGGGAGGGGGGCGACACGAAACAGACGAAGGGGAGGGGGAAGCGAAGCGGCACCCTTGATTCCTCCCGTGGGCATTCTTATTGTTATCATATCTATATATCTATATATATATATATCACTCCCTCTCTTCCTATATATTTGTTATATATATATATATATGTATTTATACACCCACACACGCGCACACGCACATGCACACATCCTCGGCGGCTCACGTCTCCCTGTTGTTCTCTTTGTGCCGGTCTCGCCTTCTTCTTTAGCCACTTTCGCCTTCCGTGTGTATCTGTCAAACTTGTGCTTCTTCTGTTTTTCTCTCCTTTTTTTCTGCTTCGCCTGATTTTCCTTGGACCTTCTCGCTTACTCACCCCAATTCCCCCCCCCCGGAGGAGGGGACTGCGTTCCGACTGAGGAGCACTGGCGCCTGCTTGCGTGTTGTAGAGTGCAAGCTTGCGGTTCTGCTGGATCCGCGTCCTTCTGTGAGTCCCCCTCCCCCCATCGCTCCTCCTGCTCTCTCACTCTCTACGGAGCGTCCCCGAAGTCCTCCCCTCCTCTCTCACTGATAAATGCAAAGACGGTGCCGCAGCCGCACAGAGTTACACAGATACACACACGCACAGTTGTGTCCACGGAGGGTGTAAGCGCCGGTGTTTGGTACTCGACCAATCAAATACCTTTCCGTCTTCCCTTCCCATTGGATAATACCGTTTGTGTGCTTTCTTATTTATTATTAGTTTTTTTTTGGTGCCTTTTGTACGTGTGTGGACGTCAGTTCTCCCCCTTCACACATCTTTCCCCTCGCCTTCCTTGGCCTCCTCGTTTCTATCTTGTACTTTTTTTTTCCGCGTTGTGCTCTCCTCTTCGCCTCTCACGCACGTTGCCCTTGTCGCTGCCTGAGGGATCTCCTCTGCTCCGTCAACGGAACACAAAGGAAAGTTGCTGGCCCGCTTTCGAGGGCATGCGCGTTCTCCTTATTTATTGTTATTATTATTATTTTTGCGTTTCTTGGTAGCTGTCCAGGGTTTTCGCTGGGAGACGCACTTCTTACTCGACTCAGCGGCTCCCTACGAGTCCCCCGACAGTAGCGAGCAGCAGCGAAGACAACGCACACGCACGTCTCTCTGCACACGCGAGCGCCACACACACACACGTTCTATCGAGGACAGGTGGATCGAAGGTCTTAGGGAAAGAATTTTGCCCGAGTTTCACAGACGCCACCCTTTGTCGGCGGAGGTTGAGGTGCCTTCTCGAGTAGGGTGCGGGGCTTCCTCACCATTGCGGCATCCCCCACTCTCTGCAGTCCTCTCGCATCACCTCTGTGCTGTCGTCTCGGGGGTAGAGTGTGGGCGCGCGCGTGGGGTTTCTAACAACCATTTGGTAGCACGGTAGCCCGTCAACGCCTGGCCGGCGCCAAAAGATGTCGACTGCGGGTCGGTACAAGCACGTGGTGAAGCTCGGTGAGGGCACTTACGGCAGCGTCTACAAGGGCACGGAGATTCAAACGGGGAAGGTGGTCGCGTTCAAGCGGATGGTGGTCACTAGCGATGACGAGGGCGTCCCCGGTGCCGCCATCCGCGAGATCTGCTTGCTGAAGGAGCTTCGGCACGACAATGTAGTCGACCTCTTTGAGGTCCTCTTCGAACCCCCCAAGATCACAATGATCTTTGAGCTGTGCGACTGCGACCTGAAGCGTTTCATGGAGTCGCGCCCGAAACGCTTGCTGGATGCCGAGGCGGAGGTGCGGCCCATTCTGAAGCAGATCTTCATCGGGCTCGAGTATCTGCACAGTCGTAGCGTGGTGCATCGCGACATGAAGCCACAGAACATTTTCGTAAACGTGCGCGCGCCAGACTTTGCGGCGTTGACGGCCTCTCCATCCCCTCACCAAGATCACCAGCAGCCACCACCATTTAGCGGCGTCCCGACCGCTGTTGGCGGAGACGTGCAGTCGACTGCAGGCAGCGTTGGACGTCCAAACCTGTTTGCCGGAGGGGACAGCGTCTCGCCGTGGGAGGCGGCGGCGGCACCGAGTAACGCACCAAACCAGCTCATTGTGAAGATTGGCGACTTTGGTCTGGCGCGTGTGGAGGAGATCCCGGTGAAGAAGTATTCGCACGAGGTGGTGACGCTGTGGTACCGCAGCCCTGATGTACTGATGGGATCGGCGCTGTACTCCTATCCAGTCGACATATGGTCCATGGGAGCCATCTTTTTCGAAATGGCAACAAGCAAGGTGCTCTTTAGCGGCCGCCACGAGGATGAGCAGCTACTGCGCATGTTCTGGCTGTTAGGCTCACCGACGCGAGAGACGTGGCCGTCCATGCCCTCCTACCCCGGCACGATGGAGCGGCTCGAGCGTGCATCGCGCGCGGCAGCGGAGCGGCCCGACTTGCGTTTCGGCAGCGACGTGACAGTGCAGCAACAGGAGCAGCAGGCACCCTCCTCGCAGTCTCACACCGGAAGCCGTGCTCCAGACCTTCTCACGCAGATTGCGCACAAACGCTTCTACCACAGCTTGAAGGCCATTCAGCAGCGAGAGGAGAGCGCTCGCAGCTCAGCCAACACGTACCAACTTCCCGTCGAGCTGTGGTTTGACCGCCCGCTGTTCGACGAGTACATGTCCGCCACTGGCCTTGATAGTTGCGTGACGACAGAGGGTGTGGACCTTCTGCGTCAGTGCCTCCTGTATGAGCCGAATCATCGCATCACGGCGGCGGCGGCGGTCCGCCACGCGTACCTGCACGCGGTCCCCGTCCCCACAGCGGGTGCGTTGGACGTCCTCATGACCTCTTTGCTGCAGACAATGGAGGCCTGTCACCTGCTGTGATGACGGCGGAGTAGTCAGCGAGGGAAGGGAGGGGGCCGGGGATGGCCAGGGCCCTAGAGGGAATCTGCCGCCATCTTTACGCTGTGGATGATGTATGAGGACGCGCGTTGACGTCCTCGTTTCGCGTCCTCGCGATATATTGTCTTTATTTTTTTATTTCTCGCTGTGGTTCCGTAGAAGACGCTTTGCTTTTCAGCGCGCCCCTTCGACACACCATCCGTCTCTCTCTCTCTGTGTGTGTGTGTAGCTCTCCGGCACTCCGCCACCCTCACACGCTCGCACACACCCACGGGCATGCAGAAGCCAGAAATAAAGTCGACCGGGGGCCCTAGATGCACTCCCCCTCCTCTTGTGGTGGCATCCGGTGCACAGTGCCGGGTCGACGACGACAGAGTCAGCTCCCTTTTCTCCATAGCGAGGGTGAGAGGATACTCTCCCCCTCTATCCCCTCAAAGGAACAAATGGGGGGGACAATGGAGGACCACGAGTGGCGTGCAGGAGCCAGGAATAAGGGCAGAATGAAATGGCGAGGAGGTGCACGCTGGTGGAGGGGGGGGGGTAACTTAGTCTGCGTCATGCGGCGCGAAAATCGAACAGGGAGAATTTGGAGAGAGTAAAGAGCGATTCAGCTTCTCCTTCGCGTCTGAGGGGGGGGGAGGGGCGCTCAAAGGACGCTGTAAGGCGGAGATGGCTGCTGTTCGAAGAGGTGCACCACAGATATCTTGTGTGGCATTCTCTCTCTCTGTCTTCCCCCTCCTACGTCACTTCTTGTGCGGCTGCGGTGTCAGAGGTGGCAGGCGTACACGCTAGCACACGTAAGGGGCATTTTGTAGAGAGCGGAGCCGAAAAGAAAAGAAATGATCAGCGCATGAACTGAAAGCACTCCAGCAACGGGGAAAACAACAGCAACAAAATGAAACGCTGCAGGGAAAAAGGCGCGAGCATCTTCGCACGCCGGCGTCTTCCTCCCTCCCTCTCCCTCCCCCTCTGCCCCTCCATTTCGTTTCTCGTCTTTGTGTTCGACCATGTCGCCGTCCACCTGCTTCTGAGCATCGCACCCGTGCCTCCGCCTCTTACACAATATTTGTTTTGTTTCGTTGTCGTTGTGTTTAGCCGTTTTTGTTGATTGCCAATGGTGTTCCTTGTTGCCGTAGACTTCTTCCTCCCTCCCTCCCTCTCTCTGTGTGTGTGTGCGCGCGTGTAGGTGTGCGGTTTCACTCTCTCCGTGCTCTTTTCTCGGCTCCTCTCTATCTCTGTATACCTCTGGGTTTGCTGTTTCGTGTGCTAAGTGTCTAACGTCTGTTGTGTGCGCTCGAGTGCGCTGCTTACTATATATATATATGTATTTGTGGTTGTTCTCTCTCGGCTGTCTCTCCTTCTCTCTCCTTCCTCTTGTGGTGGCGCACGTGCGCTGCTGACTCCGCCGTGGCCCCCTCTTCCCCCCTCCTCTTCCCCCCTCCTCTTCCCCCCTCCTCTTCCCCCCTCCTCTTCCCCCCTCCTCTTCCCCCCTCCTCTTCCCTTCCCCCACCGGCGCCCATTGCCCGCATACTTCGTGACTTCATCGTGCCTTTGGCGTTTCTTTTTTTTTGTTTTCTGTGTTTCGCTTCACCGTTCTCTCTCTCTCGTCTCCCGGCACCCTGTCGCTGTGCAATCCACAGCGTAATGTAAACCGGGACACCCACACACACGCGCACACACGCAGGTAGGCACGTAAGCGCTGGAAACGGTGCTGAGGAGCGCACAGGTGCTCTTAGGCGTGAGACTTTCTTCAGGGAAAGGGGTGCGGCGGACTGCCCATCGACAGGCGGACGAGACAGCGCCATATACCGTGAAGTGGGCCGTGTGCGCGCTTGTGTGCATTTCCATGAGTCGAGGGTTGTGCGCGCTGCCGCCTTTGGTTTGCTCGTCGTTGCCTGAGCGCGCTGGTGACAGCCAGCGACTTCCGCTGCGCATACATCCAGCACACATCCGTGTTGTGTGACTCCACTGGCGCCTCCTTTTCTGACTGAATGCACCGCAAAGAGCGCCGTTCCACCGCCGGCACACACATGTCGCCCACCCCCAAAAGGGCGTGGCACCTTCCCGCGTCCTGCGGGTGTTTGTGTGCATGTGTGCGTGTGTGCGTGTTCAGATGTGCAACGTCGGTGTAGGAAGAGGAGAGAGTGGGAGGGGCGAGCCTGTCGACTGACGAACCGCACCGCGTCTGCTCCCCTTCTAGAAGCAGCTGGGCTTCCCCCCGCCCTCACTTTCATGGAACCTCGCATCCCGGACGGCTCACCCTACCATCTTCTTCCTCACACCTTTCTGTCTTCCGGGGCTGCACTGTGGCCCCCACGGCGCAGAACCGCTGTTGGACACTGTCTTTAAGGTATCCAGTCGTCATCGAAAACCAAGGCGGTAGCCTTCAGAGGGATCACCTGCACGCTGATGCAGCCACATTGCCTCCCGTGAGCTCTTACCGATGTGGTGGACACGACCTTCGTCGCTGCGCAGGTCCTGGCTCCTCAGACGACAAGCACCCTCTCCGTCGAAGTGCCGCGCACAGCGATGCTTCCGCAGCGTCGTTCTCGCCGTCTGTGTCATTGCCGCCATGTTGCTCCTCATGGTCCATCGCCTTCTCAGCTGTGCCGATTTTCCTGAGATTTGCAGCGCCACTACAGAGTTAGCGACGCCTGCAGCGGACGTGAACAACACTACGAGTGCTTTTCACCCATCGTACATCAACATCCTGGACTCGCAGGATCGGCGAACAGCGCGGCCAGAGCCGGTTTTCGAAGACGTCGCGAGGCAGTACGAGGAGGGCGAGTACGTCCCGGAGGAGCCGCACCTACTGCCTGGGCTGCAGATCCAGCGGCGCACCTTCACGCCGGCGGAGCTGCTTGAGCGCTTCGGCGACGCGGACATCATCTACAGCTTCGTGAACGGCAGCGAGGCGAACCATCAGTATCGGAAGGCAATGCGGATGTGGTGCTTATCAAAACTACGGAGCCTGGAGAACACGACGTACTGGGAGGGCGGTCGCCTCCCTGCTGCGTTGCAGAGCATGATGGCGAGCAACACGCCGACGTGCCTGCCGCCCTACCTGAAAAATGCGTACGTCAACATTCACTCGACCCACGACTTGGTCGCCACGGTGATGGGTCACGCGCGGCCGGGCCTTGACGATCGCGAGACGGACGAGCTGCGGCACAGCCTGCGCAGCGTGGAGCAGCACGTGCAGTGGCACCGCGGCCGCGTGGTGATGGTGTCGCCCGGGCACCACCCGACGTGGGTGGACGGCGCGAAGAACTTCCTTGCTGGGGTGTGCGGGGGTGCGCGCGTGCAGGCGCTGCGGTCGCGCGGGACGCACCTGCGCGTGACGACTGTGCACCAGGACGCCGTGATGCCGTACGGGATGCGGCTGACGGTGGACTCGCACGTGATCGAGCAGCACCTGTGGCGCGTGCGCAACGTGACGGCCGTGCACGTGTACATGAACGACGACTACTTTGTGAACCGCGACGTTGCGATCACGGACCTGTTCAACGAGTACGGCGGCACGATTGTGCGGACGGAGAGGGGCATCCTGCGGAAGGGAGTTCTGGGACCGCCTTCCGACGGCACCTGGTCAGAGGGTGTGCGCAACACACACTTGTTCAACATCATGGAGCTGGACCTGCACCACGAGGACTACCTGCCGGAGGCCCTCGAGCGGCAGTGGTCTGCTGAGCGGGTGCAGCGCGGGGCCTCTGGCGTGGGCGACCCGGTGCCGCCGATAGCGCTGAATGACATGGTCGACGCTGCGTACGCGCACGTTCCCGCGTCACTGCCGCCGACTGCACTGCCGCGCCGCCATCGCCGCTATGCGACCCACGCGCCGTTCGTGTACTGCACGAACATGCACCGGTTCCTGCAGACGCGGTATGCGGCGGAGCTTGCCTACAACTCCCTGCACCACCGAAGCCGCAGCGCCCGCGACCTGTTTGTGCCCTTCCTCTACAACGCCTTCATCATGGCGCGGCCGTGGCAGGCGTCGCCGAGGTTCCTGCCGTACCTGCTGGAGCTGCACCGGAGCCGGCGACAGGCGCGGACGGACGCGATGCCGCCGACGCAGATCGTGCTGGACAACGTCGACGGCTGCGGCCCCGCATCGCTTCGCGGCGGCTTTATGGCCTCGGAGTGCGTGTTTGCGAAGTTTGTAGATAACACGACTTTGAACGAGGCGGTGGTGGAGCGCGTGCGGCAGGTGAACCCGCTGTACTTCAACATCAACGCCGGGTTCAGCAGCGCGAGGGCTGCGGACCAGCTGCGCGGCTTCCTGCACGGCAAGTTTCCGACTCCGGTGTACCTGGAGGTGGGCGGTGCCCCGCCCCCCGGCGAGGGCGGCGTAGACGGCGCGGGGGCGGCCGCGGCTGGTGTGGACGCGGCGCTGCGGAGGCTGTTTGGCGACCTGATGGCGCTGCCGGTGGTGGGTGTTGTGTCGTACGAGGAGGGCGTGTGCCCGCTTGTGCGGAGCCTTGCGCTTGCGTTCGCGGGGCACCACCGTGGCGGCGTGCGCGTGAGCGTGGAGCGGCACGGCGGCGCGACGCTGCGTGAGGCGCGCGCTGCGCTTGGGCACCGCGTGGTGAGCGCGATGCCTGCGCCTGCGTGCGCGTACACGGAGCAGGTGAGCGTGGACTCCGCGGGACGGGGTGAGAGCGTTGCCGAGATTGCCCGCCGCGCGATGGGTGAAATGCGGGGCGGCGTGGAGCTGCCGTCGACGTGCGGCGGGGGCGGCGCTGGGCTGCGCGTGCGCGGGTTCGTGGTGGACGCGCGGACGCGTGGCGCGCCCGTGCGGAGCGCTGCTGCGCTGCGGGACGCGCTTGCGGTGCCTGCGCAGACGCTGTCGCTGGAGGACTTCCGCGCGGTTGCTGTTGGGCCGTCGGCGGCCGACGTGGTGCTGGTTGTGTCGCGCGAGGATGCGGAGGCGAAGGCGGTGCACTGGGTGAATGGTGCGTCGGAGAGTGACCTGCTTGTGACGTACCCGCTGCCTGTGGAGGCGTACGAGGACATGGCCGCGGAGGTGCGGTGGTCGGTGGCGTAGAGCGATATATGGTCTATGTGTAGCGACCAAGCGCGGGGAAGGGAGACGGAGGAAGCGCCGGGAGGGAGGGAGGAGAGAGATGACCAAACGGTGGCGCAGTATTCTAGTACAGAGAGATCCCGAGCGTGCCCGGCTGCGGCCCATTGGGACTCCAGCCGGCACCTTTGCGGCACTGTTCCTGTGTGGACCCAGGGAAGTAATGGGCTGTAGGGGAGCTAACTCTGCAGTGGACTTTGTGCGCAGGGGTGTGTGGGTGTGTAGGTGGTTACTGTGTCAAGCCCGCTGCGCCGTCTGTGCTTTTCCGTCCCCTCCGCTTGCCGTTACGCCCACAGTTTTGCCTGGCGTTGTGGTGATGCTATGCGGTGCTGTGTTGACCATGGATGGGGGGATGAGTGTGCGCGGGTGCGTGTCGTGGCACAGCCGTTCCGGTTTCGAGCGTGCCGCTAGACTTGCAAGTGAAATTCGAAGGTGGACGGAAGAAAGTGGAACACAGGGCGTTTGGGTTCGTATGGAGGAGGGGGACGTTGGCGGACAAAGGCAAGTGAGGAGTGTGTGCACGGAGCCGCACGGGCGCAGGGGAAGAGGGCTGGAACGTTCTCTCCCCCCTTCCCCACTCACCCACGGGTTGTCTCAGTCTTTGCGCAGGCCGAAAATCCCCGGTGGAAGGGGTGCAAGCGCTGTCCTCCCTCCACACACAATCGCCCATAAAATGCGAGGTTTTCGATAGGAAGTGCAACCACACCCCTCGCCTGCCCACCACGGGTTTGTACGTGCGCTTGTCTGTCGCTAAAGCTGCTCGTCGCCTTTTCTTTTGCCGTCGCCCCCTCCCCCTTCTCCTCCTCATGCTTGTATACATATATATATGTATACGTATGTGTATGTATATGTATATATGTGTATAATGTATACGAGGTGTATCGACATATACACATCTCTGATATATATATCCAAGGTATATATATATATATATATCTACATGTATGTATGTAGGCAGTGCTTAATGTCTTTCTTGTTTTAAATATAGCGTCACATCTCGTTGTGATGACGTCATATCGCGTACGCCAAAGCATGGTGCGGCGTTGCTGCGCCGTGCATCTCGCCTTGTTGTTGTTCTTGCAGTCGCGCGGAGTTCCAGATGTGAAATGGGGGAGGGGTGAGTGGGCGAGGAGGAAAAGGGGAAAACACACAAGAAGCATGTTTTCTGTTGGGTTCTCTTGTGTACTCCTCGCTGGAAGACACGACAGTTGTACGCCGAGGTTAGACATGATGAACTCGTGGCACCCCCACGTGGGGCCATCAGCTCTCCGTCCTTCGGTGCTCAGCTCTGTGTGGTACGCCTATCGCTGCTTCATCACCGTGTCAGCGCCGTCCTCACGTTGTCTTTTACGGTGCCGTCTTGTATCGGCCTCTGCACTTGCGTTGCCGTCAGCGTGTCGCCATGCAGCATCCCAGCTCCCAGATCTGTGAAGAAGCTGGCACACCGACAGCTCACTGCGCCCCCTCCGGCGGTTTTGAGCGGGTGGCACTGTCTACATGGACTGCGCAACAAGAGAGAGGCCCCCCCCCCACCCACACACCCCACCAATATGTGTAAGTGGACTCGCGGCGGCGCAAGAAACGTGTCATGGCCCGTCTCGCGAGTAACGTGATGTCTGCGTGTGCTCTCTCCCACATGGCGAGAGATTCAAGTTCTGTTCGGCCAGTGTGCCACCGATGCCACTCCCGTTGCCGCGAATCGGATAGGGTGTGGTCCTGGCCAGATGTCTGCCTACAAAGGATCAATGCGGGTGGCAAGGGTAACAAAGCTGTGGTTCAACTTGTTCGCTTCAAGGTGAGGGAATGGTGAACAGCGCTTGCGACGATCATGGAGCTCTAGCGACCACACATCACCATCTTCTTTTTCCGTGTACCCCTTCACCTTTCGCTAACCACTCGGGACGACAATAAATGTTTTCCATTACGTGGATCAGAGTGTGTGGTGGCCGTCTTGTGAAGAACTGTGAGGCACCAGTTGCCGTAGCCTCAAGAGGGCCCGGAGGAAACAGTGAGCCGCTGATGTTGATGACCGACGTTGAACCAGGACGCATCCCAACAAGGTATGTTAGCTGGCTGGGTAGCTTCAGGTACGCTATGTGTAAGGCTTTGTGTGCTGGCATCTGATGTTGCATTGCTTGATATGCCGTGGGGTGGCCGCTTGCCGCCGTGTCGCTGCGGTTTTTGTGTGCGAGATGTAGCGGCTTCACGCCTTGCTTCTCTCTCTCGCATGTGAAAACAGCACCTCCCGCTGAGGAGTATGCAGAGGCGCCCGAGCGCGTCTTGGCACCCCTTCCCCTAACTCTTCTGCTGCACAGTTCTTTCATCTCTCCTCCCGTACGACAATATGGGCCCTGCTTTCCTCTTTCCCCCTCCCTCCCTCTCTCCCTCCACGGCTCCACGCGTCAGCGCAAAATGATCAGCCGCTTCATCGATTCCGTCATCAGCGTCGTAGGGATGCAGTGAGCCATCTGTCCCCCTTGAGCGACGCATACATACCCCCAGCCTCTCCCACTGCTAACGACACGCACACTCTCCGGCACACAAACGTGTATGTACATGTATCCATCTATATGCGTGTCTCTTGCCTCTCTGCCTCCTTGCTTTCGATAGACGCGCCTTCACATTGACCCCCCACCTCTCTTTCGATTCGCGCTGCTTATGGGCTTCGCGTTGCGTCGCGTCTCAGCAGGCTGATGGGTTCTCTCGCACCCTTGCCCCATTCCTCCGGCATCTCCCACCCCCGTGGCGTGTGCGCTTGCTTGTGTGTGTGTGCTGGTGTAGAGGTGCACGTGCACAGACCCCGCCCTCACACCTTCTCTCAAGGGCGTGTGCTGTGCGCGTGCGCGTCATCTTGACAAGTGTGCCGCGCTTCGGTTCGGCGCAGCTTGTTTCTGTTTTCCTGGACCGCTACCGCAATAGCCCGGGGGGTGGGTGGGTGGCGCATGCAGCCCAGACGTCGCGCGTGTCGACACCATGACAGTCGGGACCGCTGGCGCAGAAGGGTGCGTGCGCGCTGCGCCGCGAATAAAGGAGCGAAGAAAGACGTGCCGCTGCTGCTGCTCTCTATTTTGTGAGCGGGGGTCGGATGGCGCAGGCCTGAGTATTGGGCACTTCCGTCCTCTTTTTCTTTGGTCCTTGGTGAGTCGCGGGTGACTGTCCGAGGCTATGCCGCATTCATCGCGCGCATGTGTGCGCTGGTGTACGAGGCGCTATCTCTTGTGTTTTTCTCCTATATACGTTTGTCTGCTACTCTCGCAAGGGCCGCAGTGGCGTGCCCGACTTTGGCGCGCAGGCGCCGGATTGCCTCTCCGTGCCCTTTGCGCTTGTTCTCGCTCTCTTCGCGGCTTCTCCTCCCTGCCTCCCTGCCTCCCTGCCTCCGTCTCTCTCTCGTCCGCCTGTTCCGTCGTTTCTTTGCCCCCTCCCCCGGCATTACGCCTCTACGGGACTGGATGAAGTCCACGACTGGCCTCGTAGAGGACAAGCTCTGGCGTGTCGTCCAGGGTCCACACAACCACGGGAGGGGGGCGCAACACCTCATGGCGTTTGTGTGTCTGTGTGCAACCCACGGAGGAAAAAGCACAGACCATGTGCATGGGCTCCTCTACCAACACTCGCCTCCGCACCTGTGCAACCTTGCTGTCGCCACGCACTCTCTCTACCGCTCGGCCGCCCACCGCATCCTCCCCTCTTCATTTTCTTCGCTGCTTCGCTCACTCCCTCCCTTCCCCCAAAAACTCCCAGCACCTTCACTGAGGGCGCGAGAGCGGCACTTGCATGTGATTGAGGGAGGGATGACGACGGAGGGGAGCTCTCGTGAGTGACGGAGATGAGTGTGCAGATGGGAGTGGTATCTAGACAACAGCTGTGATGCGTACCGCTGGCGAGCTCTAAGAAAAACAAACCCTCACCCATCCTCTTCTCTACATACATGTATGCCGTCCCGGAGGCGCACCTTGGATGGCGAATGGTGGCGGCTACCTCTCGCTCTCCTGCCCCTTCCTACGCCAGCGGATGCGTGTGCACGCGCATCTTTCTTTGTTCTGTGTACGCCTGCCTCGAAATACAGCGGTGCGCCGAGATCGGCGGAGAGGAGGAGGGGGGCGGGTCGATTTTCTTTCTCGTCCAGTGCAAGCGCGATGCTCGCTCCGCCTGTCAGCGCCACTTCTGGCTTAGCTTCGCTCTGCGGATGCTCCCCAGTGACGTCATGGGCCTCTTCTCTCTCGCTGTGTCCACTGTCCATGCCTTGCGAGCACGTCACGGCTCCACCCGGTGGGACGGGAAGCTGGAGGGACGGGTGGCTCCGCACTCTCGTCCGTGCACACAGGCACAGGCGTATAGGCGTACCGGTGCGCTTGTATGAAGAGACGCGCTCTGCTCCTGCCGGTATGGCTCTCTCGGTGTAAGCGGCACGACTCGCACACATGGCCTCGGGTGTACCTCGCTCTCCCGCCTCTTCTCTCTTTCTCACACACACGCTGGCGACGGTGAGGACGGTATTCGGATACACATGTGTACATCACTCTCTGCGCTCTCTCCTTCCCTCTCTCTGTGCGTCGTCGTCTCTGGCATCTCGCCGGCGTGCAGAACGACGACAAACCCGTCGCACAACAGGCAGCACGCGAAGCAAGGGAGCCCGCTTAGACGGAGTCCATCTCCCCTTCCCTTTGATAGGGTAGAGGCGCGCGGTGACGCCCCCGCGTTGTCTGCACCGCTGCCCTCCCTCCCTCTCTCTATACATTTTTTGTGTTCGTGTGCCTCACCTTCTGTTTTGTGCCCTCTTGTGCGGTATCTCACACCCACACACCCACACTTGTGTGTTGTTTGGGGCCCTTTTCCGTGCTGCCGGCTGAGCCGTCCGCTCTGCTTCTCTCCTCTGCTTCCTCACCTCACCTTCCCCGCTCCCCCCTCTCTTTGTCTTGCTCCTTCGCATGCATCTTCCAAAGACACGCCCCATAGCGCCGGACATTCTTGCTTCACCCCTTCTCTCCTCTGCTCGCTTTTCTGGGTCTAACCGACAGCTACGGTGGACATCAAAGACCGCTTCACATGCGTATTCGGGTACTGCGTATACGCGTGTGTGTGTGTATGCGTCCACCCTGTTTACCCTGGACGGAGGCTGAACCAATACTGCGCCTGTAACGCTGTGGCTCTGCCGTGTCTTTGGCCTATGCGTCAGCTCGTCATCAGACGCCCTTACGCTCATGAGGCCGTGCGAGTGCCGGTTGCCAGCACGGATGTGCACCCGCGCCGCAGAAAACAACGTGCCGCGGCAGGGACCCTCTCCTTCATCGTTGCCGGCGTTGTGGCGCTTCTCTTCTTTGGCTGCATATTTCACGGGATGTTGTCGTCCGCGAATACGCGCAGTGGCGCCGCCGTCGGGGCATCGACAACGTCAAAGGATGATGTGATGGTGCGAGTGCCACAAGATGAGAGGCTGCGCCGCCAAGGAGAGTGGACAGGCACTACTCGAGCGCCAGCGGCGAAAGGACGAACCAGCTCATCCACGACGAAACATGGTGCGAACAAGACTTCTGCATCTTCCCGCTTGCCGCCTTCGACACCGCCCGCGCGCGGTGCAACGCCGCCGGCGCCGGATGCTCTACCTGGGCCGACCTCCAAAGCTCAATCCGAGACACTCGCTACGGTGCTATTACCCGTTTTCGAGGCATCCGGAACAGCGCATGCTACCAAAACAACCGCTTCGACGCGCACCGTGACTGCCGGATTCCATCCAGCCCCAGCACCACCATGGGCCCACCGTCTCCCCCCCCAGTTCCCACCAGGGGTTCGACGCCCAAACCTACCGGGAGCACAAGCTCAGTATGCCCCGGAGGAGCCGCACCTACTGCCTGGGCTGCAGATCCAGCGGCGCACCTTCACGCTGGCGGAGCTGCTTGAGCGCTTCGGCGACGCGGACATCATCTACAGCTTCGTGAACGGCAGCGAGGCGAACCACCAGTATCGGAAGGCAATGCGGATGTACTGCATGGAGGAGATTCTCACCGTGGAACGCACCTCCTATGCGAAGGGCTACAAGTTCCTGACCCCCGCCCCGAGCCCGGCCGAACACCCGACGACCGTCTCCACCAGTGCACCGGCAAACCCACTTAACGCTCTGTTTCGGTTCATCCATTGCGCACCCGAGTTTTTGAGAGGCATGCAGCACCCCATCCGCACAACGGGTGATGTACTCCAGGCTCTCAAGCATGCTGCCCGCCGCGGTGTCGACAACCGTGATCGCGAGACGGACGAGCTGCGGCACAGCCTGCGCAGCGTGGAGCAGCACGTGCAGTGGCACCGCGGCCGCGTGGTGATGGTGTCGCCCGGGCACCACCCGACGTGGGTGGACGGCGCGAAGAACTTCCTTGCTGGGGTGTGCGGGGGTGCGCGCGTGCAGGCGCTGCGGTCGCGCGGGACGCACCTGCGCGTGACGACTGTGCACCAGGACGCCGTGATGCCGTACGGGATGCGGCTGACGGTGGACTCGCACGTGATCGAGCAGCACCTGTGGCGCGTGCGCAACGTGACGGCCGTGCACGTGTACATGAACGACGACTACTTTGTGAACCGCGACGTTGCGATCACGGACCTGTTCAACGAGTACGGCGGCACGATTGTGCGGACGGAGAGGAGCGTCATTGCGGCCGGCGCTGTCGCAGATAGCGGCGCGTCCTGGGCAAAGGGCGTGCTGCACACGCAGCAGTTCAACACGCAAGAGCTGGACGTTCTGCACGAGGACTACCTGCCGGAGGCCCTCGTCAGCATGTGGGACACTCTGAAGCGCGTGAACAGGAGCGCTGGTGGCGCTGCCTCGACTTCTGTTTCCGTACCACCCCTCGACGAGGCGGTCGATGTCGCGCATCAATACGCGCCGGACCCGCTGCCCAACAGGTCGCTGATACCGCGCCGCCTGCGCCGATACGCGACCCACGCGCCGTTCGTGTACTGCACGAACATGTTCCGCTTCTTCGAGACCCGGTACGAGCGCGAGTTTGCGGCGACAGCGCTTCGCCACCGCAGTCGCAAGGCGCGCGACCTGTTCATCCCGTTCATGTACAACGCCTTCATCATGGCGCGGCCGTGGCAGGCGTCGCCGAGGTTCCTGCCGTACCTGCTGGAGCTGCACCGGAGCCGGCGACAGGCGCGGACGGACGCGATGCCGCCGACGCAGATCGTGCTGGACAACGTCGACGGCTGCGGCCCCGCATCGCTTCGCGGCGGCTTTATGGCCTCGGAGTGCGTGTTTGCGAAGTTTGTAGATAACACGACTTTGAACGAGGCGGTGGTGGAGCGCGTGCGGCAGGTGAACCCGCTGTACTTCAACATCAACGCCGGGTTCAGCAGCGCGAGGGCTGCGGACCAGCTGCGCGGCTTCCTGCACGGCAAGTTTCCGACTCCGGTGTACCTGGAGGTGGGCGATGCCCCGCCCCCCGGCGAGGGCGGCGTAGACGGCGCGGGGGCGGCCGCGGGTGGTGTGGACGCGGCGCTGCGGAGGCTGTTTGGCGACCTGATGGCGCTGCCGGTGGTGGGTGTTGTGTCGTACGAGGAGGGCGTGTGCCCGCTTGTGCGGAGCCTTGCGCTTGCGTTCGCGGGGCACCACCGTGGCGGCGTGCGCGTGAGCGTGGAGCGGCACGGCGGCGCGACGCTGCGTGAGGCGCGCGCTGCGCTTGGGCACCGCGTGGTGAGCGCGATGCCTGCGCCTGCGTGCGCGTACACGGAGCAGGTGAGCGTGGACTCCGCGGGACGGGGTGAGAGCGTTGCCGAGATTGCCCGCCGCGCGATGGGTGAAATGCGGGGCGGCGTGGAGCTGCCGTCGACGTGCGGCGGGGGCGGCGCTGGGCTGCGCGTGCGCGGGTTCGTGGTGGACGCGCGGACGCGTGGCGCGCCCGTGCGGAGCGCTGCTGCGCTGCGGGACGCGCTTGCGGTGCCTGCGCAGACGCTGTCGCTGGAGGACTTCCGCGCGGTTGCTGTTGGGCCGTCGGCGGCCGACGTGGTGCTGGTTGTGTCGCGCGAGGACGCGGAGGCGAAGGCGGTGCACTGGGTGAATGGTGCGTCGGAGAGTGACCTGCTTGTGACGTACCCGCTGCCTGTGGAGGCGTACGAGGACATGGCCGCGGAGGTGCGGTGGTCGGAGCCGTAGAGGCTCGCGGGATGTAGGACGGTGCCACGCTGCGACGAGTTGATTACGTTTTTGAGCCGCCGTCTCTGTCGTGTATGTGTGGTGATTTGCGTGCGCATGCTCGAGGGCCCAGGCGGTCGTGGCAGGAGCTGACACACAGCAAAGGAAGAGACTAGAGAGAATGATATTATGCTCTACCGCTGATGCGGCGCGGCTGATCGCCGTGTGAGCGAGGTGTACGGAACTGATGCGCGTACACTAACAGCCAAATACACGGCCGCTGTAAGGATTCGTACTTCGGTAGGAACTGGTGTACGTGGGAGCGACAGGCCGTGCTCATGTTCGTACAGCCCTTGGTGCGGCCCTCGTGTACGGTGTTCTTCGATGCCGCGCTTGCATACGCGTGATAGCCGCGGCGACGGCGATGGCAGTTTTACCAACTCGTCTTCGTCGGACGCGCCGGGTACCCCTTTGTCCCCTCAACCCCCTCTCCTCTGCCCCCACCCTGCCTTCGCGCGTGTGCGCGCACTGATCACACGCACAGAACGAACGCTCGAATACGTGACGCACTGAGAAAGGTAAAAGACGCTTCCCACTAGCGGTCTTGGCGGCTTGCAAGCAAGGCATTCATTTGGCTCCCAAGTCGCAGAGGGCGGCACCGACACAGCGTACACTACGCACCACACAACGGCAGGTCCTCACGGGGACGGAGTGGGCAACACGACAGGCAAGAAGCGAGAGGGGGGCAACGGAGGTATCACACCACATGCCACTGTCACGGAAGCGCTTGTAACTCGTCACGTGCGCCATTTTTTTTTCGTTTTCTTGGTGCACGTCTGTGCATAGTCTAAGCGAGCCTCGCCCAACTGCTTCGTCGCGGCTTCGCAGCTCTCATCGTTCGGTGTCTCTTGTAACCACGTGCGTGCTGCTCACTGCTTCCAGCATCGCAGCTGTGTGTGTGTGCGCGCGTGCGTACGTGCAGCTCTCCTCGCTTTGTTGTGGATTTCTTTCCTTATCCTGTGCATAACATGCTTCAAAGCAGCAGCAGCGGCGGAATGCGTAAGCTGCCCGGCAAGCACAACTCCCCCGTTGCCGTGCCGGTTCCTGGGGGTCTGACGCGTGTGGAGAGCGCGCGTCATGGCAAGCGTCGCGCATCACGTGTGTTCTACGTTGGTTGCCTTACGGCCCTTTCCTTGATGCTCGTCTGCGCGTGTCTGTGCTTCTCGGCCGTCTCAGAAGGCTTTGAGGACTCGGGACCACTGGCTGTTGCCGATAAGCCGGCTGCCCAGGACAACTTTATCGCGAAGTGGATGAAGGAGATTGCGGCTCGCAGAGAGAAGAAATGGACGACGAGCCCGCTGGCCGAGGCGCCTTGGACGGTGGAGACAGGGAGGCTAACGACAACGAGCACCACTGTCACCCCCACTGCGGCGCCGTCCTCTCCGCCTTTTATGGTGACACCAGCAGTCCCCACGAGTGATAAAGGCACACCAACGACTTCATACCCAGACATCCAGACACACAAGCCCGAAGCGCCGCCACTCCAGACAGAATTCCCTGACGACACGACCTTCACAACGACGACAGCGGTAGATCTGCGCACTGTGAGGCCGGACATGTACAAGTTAGATGGCGTGCCGAAAACGGACAACGGTGAGTGCGCCCCGGAGGAGCCGCACCTACTGCCTGGGCTGCAGATCCAGCGGCGCACCTTCACGCCGGCGGAGTTGCTTGAGCGCTTCGGCGACGCGGACATCATCTACAGCTTCGTGAACGGCAGCGAGGTGAACCATGAGTATCGAAAGCAGATGCACCTGGTTTGCATGCAGGCCATACTCGACGCCGAGAGCAACGCCTTTCACGCCTCCGTGCTCACTCCTGTCTCCGCTTACCACAATGATACCTCGAAGTGCCTGCCGAACTTCCTTTGGAGTCACATCAATTCTGGAAAGACCGTCTCCGAGTTTCTTCGTGCTGTCGACGATGCTGCCCGCCGCGGTGTCGACAACCGTGATCGCGAGACGGACGAGCTGCGGCACAGCCTGCGCAGCGTGGAGCAGCACGTGCAGTGGCACCGCGGCCGCGTGGTGATGGTGTCGCCCGGGCACCACCCGACGTGGGTGGACGGCGCGAAGAACTTCCTTGCTGGGGTGTGCGGGGGTGCGCGCGTGCAGGCGCTGCGGTCGCGCGGGACGCACCTGCGCGTGACGACTGTGCACCAGGACGCCGTGATGCCGTACGGGATGCGGCTGACGGTGGACTCGCACGTGATCGAGCAGCACCTGTGGCGCGTGCGCAACGTGACGGCCGTGCACGTGTACATGAACGACGACTACTTTGTGAACCGCGACGTTGCGATCACGGACCTGTTCAACGAGTACGGCGGCACGATTGTGCGGACGGAGAGGAGCGTCATTGCGGCCGGCGCTGTCGCAGATAGCGGCGCGTCCTGGGCAAAGGGCGTGCTGCACACGCAGCAGTTCAACACGCAAGAGCTGGACGTTCTGCACGAGGACTACCTGCCGGAGGCCCTCGTCAGCATGTGGGACACTCTGAAGCGCGTGAACAGGAGCGCTGGTGGCGCTGCCTCGACTTCTGTTTCCGTACCACCCCTCGACGAGGCGGTCGATGTCGCGCATCAATACGCGCCGGACCCGCTGCCCAACAGGTCGCTGATACCGCGCCGCCTGCGCCGATACGCGACCCACGCGCCGTTCGTGTACTGCACGAACATGTTCCGCTTCTTCGAGACCCGGTACGAGCGCGAGTTTGCGGCGACAGCGCTTCGCCACCGCAGTCGCAAGGCGCGCGACCTGTTCATCCCGTTCATGTACAACGCCTTCATCATGGCGCGGCCGTGGCAGGCGTCGCCGAGGTTCCTGCCGTACCTGCTGGAGCTGCACCGGAGCCGGCGACAGGCGCGGACGGACGCGATGCCGCCGACGCAGATCGTGCTGGACAACGTCGACGGCTGCGGCCCCGCATCGCTTCGCGGCGCAGCTTTATGGCCTCTAACTGCGTCTACGGTAAGTTTCTGATACGACTTAACTGCGAACGAGGCGGTGGTGGAGCGCGTGCGGCAGGTGAACCCACTGTACT
Source organism: Leishmania mexicana MHOM/GT/2001/U1103 (assembly GCF_000234665.1). Taxonomy (NCBI): domain Eukaryota; phylum Euglenozoa; class Kinetoplastea; order Trypanosomatida; family Trypanosomatidae; genus Leishmania; species Leishmania mexicana. Next base: position 372,148 of record NC_018320.1, read on the forward strand.
TCAACATCAACGCCGGGTTCAGCAGCGCGAGGGCTGCGGACCAGCTGCGCGGCTTCCTGCACGGCAAGTTTCCGACTCCGGTGTACCTGGAGGTGGGCGATGCCCCGCCCCCCGGCGAGGGCGGCGTAGACGGCGCGGGGGCGGCCGCGGGTGGTGTGGACGCGGCGCTGCGGAGGCTGTTTGGCGACCTGATGGCGCTGCCGGTGGTGGGTGTTGTGTCGTACGAGGAGGGCGTGTGCCCGCTTGTGCGGAGCCTTGCGCTTGCGTTCGCGGGGCACCACCGTGGCGGCGTGCGCGTGAGCGTGGAGCGGCACGGCGGCGCGACGCTGCGTGAGGCGCGCGCTGCGCTTGGGCACCGCGTGGTGAGCGCGATGCCTGCGCCTGCGTGCGCGTACACGGAGCAGGTGAGCGTGGACTCCGCGGGACGGGGTGAGAGCGTTGCCGAGATTGCCCGCCGCGCGATGGGTGAAATGCGGGGCGGCGTGGAGCTGCCGTCGACGTGCGGCGGGGGCGGCGCTGGGCTGCGCGTGCGCGGGTTCGTGGTGGACGCGCGGACGCGTGGCGCGCCCGTGCGGAGCGCTGCTGCGCTGCGGGACGCGCTTGCGGTGCCTGCGCAGACGCTGTCGCTGGAGGACTTCCGCGCGGTTGCTGTTGGGCCGTCGGCGGCCGACGTGGTGCTGGTTGTGTCGCGCGAGGACGCGGAGGCGAAGGCGGTGCACTGGGTGAATGGTGCGTCGGAGAGTGACCTGCTTGTGACGTACCCGCTGCCTGTGGAGGCGTACGAGGACATGGCCGCGGAGGTGCGGTGGTCGGTGGCGTAGAGCGATATATGCAGGTGCTGTGGCGAGGTGCGGGGCTGTGGTGGCGGACTGACACATATTCGGTGCGCGCGGCGGCTGTGGCGTGCTCTGCGGTGTGCTGGGGACGGGAGGCGGTGCTGCGCAGCGGTGCGCCTCTCTCCCTTCGGCAGCGCCTGCCTGCCGCCTGCAGCGCTGTCCATAGGTGGTCAGCCTCGCTCTCTCGCTCTCTCGCTCTCTCGCTCTCTCTCTGTGTGTGTGTGCTTGCGCCCCTTCTGTCCTTTGTCTGGCTCGCTCAGCGCTGGTGCTTGACAATGATGGTGGGCGGTGCGGTGTCGCTGGTCCTCCTCCGCCGCTGAACCGGCATGCGTGCCTTCGTGGCCGTGTTTCTTCTCTTCTCCGGGCCCTCTACGGCACAGACTCGATGGAGAAGGGAGGCGGGCGGTGACGCGGAGTCGTTGCGCCCGAGGTGGGCGTGTGCGGGTCGGCGATGTATGTGTGTCTGTTGCCTGTCGCTGGTGGCATATGTTCTCGTAGTCGTCTCATCATTCTCCTTCTCAGTGCCGTTTTTATCTTTTCTGCTTTGTTTCGGGGTACGCCCTGATCGGCGCCCGCTCCGGCGCGCGTGCGTGTGCGGTGCCCTCCCTCGACGTGCTCGACAGTGCTGTGCTGGGGTGAAGAGGGCGGACGGGGGTGGAGGGGGATCGCAGGATGCTGAGGTCAGCTACGGGGGGGGGCGAGACCGGCTGCAGGTGCCGGGTGGTGATGTCGTTGCGTGGGGACGTGCACGCGCAGCACAAAGACTACCGCCCTCTTCGGCCCTGCCCCTCCTCACCGCTGCCGTTGTGCCTCCGCGCCCCCCTCCCTCCCCTCCGTGACGTGGCTTCCTCTCGCTGGTGCCGCTTGCGAGGTGGCCGCATGGAATCCCCGCGCGGCGTCTCCGCCCTCCTCATCGGCACGTGCGTTGATGGTCGTTTCCTTTTATGTTTTCTGTTTCTTCTCATTGATGCTGAGGGACGGGGGGGGGAGTGGGGAGGGCGCCGCAGTGCGCGGTATCTCACACACTCACACACACACACACACACGGACCAGCACCCCACTCCTCCACCCCACTCGGACACGCCTCCATCTCTCCGCCACGAACGCCCAGCCGAAAAGAAAAAAAAACGTTGGCCGGTGTGTAGCGGACCGAATGCGGCGGTACCGTCGTCCCATCTATTCTTTTGCTCTCTATTCATATATATATACATATACATATATATTTGTGTGTGTGCGTGTGTGCGTTTGTGTGTGGGAAACATCGCTGAGAGGCACACAAGGTCGACTTGCCGCTCGTGGCGGTCCGTATGTATGCATGTGTGTGCACAGCTCTGTCTGTCTGTGTGTGCCTGTTGCCTCTTTCGCTGTCGTGGTGTTGGTGTGTGGAAGGGGGGAGAGGTGTGGGGCAGGCGCAGCATGATGCTGGCCCAGAAACACGGGCTAAGGAGGCTTAGTAAGCCCAACTAGCAGGTTCGGCACGACAGCCCCGAAAACCGAAAGCAGGACAGCAGAGTTCTTGTACTTTGTGGTTTGGCGTGTGTTGTCGCTGCACTCCGTCTCCTCCGCCTCTGCACGGGTCGATGGCGAAAGTGTCCTCCCCATCCCTTCCACGTCGTTGATACGATGCTGAATGCCGTCGTGCATGGTCGCTTAGGATGTACAGCGCTAACACACGCAGCGGGGGGTGTCGGCGCGAGATGCTTCTGGAAGCGGAGCGTGGGCTTCTGCCAGCGACGGGGTGCCGCCTTGTAAAGTCCCCCTTTTCTTTTTCTGTGCTCTCTTCGACTTCTTCCTCCTGCTACTCACGTGAGACAGCAGCATCACCACGAGGCAGCCCACGCCCACCGACCCACCCACTCGCTTCCGCACGCACACAGAGAGAGCGAGGGGACGAGAGACGCATTGACCCGAGAATCAGAAACTTCAGGGACCGCCGTCAACGCGTGCCATCTCCATCACGGCGTGGAGCGAGACATACCGAGGAGCGAAGCCGCCTTTTCCCTTCCTTCCTCCCTCCCTCTGTGGGCGTGTGTGCCTGCCAGCGTGGTGGGGCCCAACACACATACCAGACAGAAGACAATTGAGGGTGTCAAGGATGGCCGCAGCCGTTATCCAATGAAGGACACGCAGATACACATATATACACATATATATGAGCTAAAGGAGTACACCCCCCTCCCCCTCCTTCACCCCCAGCGCGTCCAGTGATGATGCAGGAGCAGCAGCATCCACGTTCTCGAGGCACTCGCGGCACCTCAGAGGATGTGTATGTGAGCTCGGGCGTCAGTCGGGCTCAACATGGGTCCCGTGCGCTACTACGCAGGCGCCTCGGGGCAGGGAAGCGTTCTCGCCCCATCGCGGGTGTTCTTCTGGCGCTCCTTTTCCTCCTCTGCCTCCTCGCCTACCGCCTGAGAAGTGGGACATCAGCGGAGGATCTGTCAGCGCATGGCAATGCCATCAATGAGCTAGGGCGTCCCAACTCCGCCAGAGTCACTGAACCGTCTCCCACAGCGACAGATCCTGCCGTTCTCACCTCCGCGGAAGCGCCGTTCCTATCTCCGACTCCCACCGACACACCCGCTCGCTCTCAGGTGACGCCAACGACGACGAACACAATCTCTGCTCCACCTGCCCCATCTCCCGCAACGGAGTACATCAACATCCTGGACTCGCAGGATCGGCGAACAGCGCGGCCAGAGCCGGTTTTCGAAGACGTCGCGAGGCAGTACGAGGAGGGCGAGTACGTCCCGGAGGAGCCGCACCTACTGCCTGGGCTGCAGATCCAGCGGCGCACCTTCACGCCGGCGGAGCTGCTTGAGCGCTTCGGCGACGCGGACATCATCTACAGCTTCGTGAACGGCAGCGAGGCGAACCATCAGTATCGGAAGGCAATGCGGATGTGGTGCTTATCAAAACTACGGAGCCTGGAGAACACGACGTACTGGGAGGGCGGTCGCCTCCCTGCTGCGTTGCAGAGCATGATGGCGAGCAACACGCCGACGTGTCTGCCGCCCTACCTGAAAAATGCGTACGTCAACATTCACTCGACCCACGACTTGGTCGCCACGGTGATGGGTCACGCGCGGCCGGGCCTTGACGATCGCGAGACGGACGAGCTGCGGCACAGCCTGCGCAGCGTGGAGCAGCACGTGCAGTGGCACCGCGGCCGCGTGGTGATGGTGTCGCCCGGGCACCACCCGACGTGGGTGGACGGCGCGAAGAACTTCCTTGCTGGGGTGTGCGGGGGTGCGCGCGTGCAGGCGCTGCGGTCGCGCGGGACGCACCTGCGCGTGACGACTGTGCACCAGGACGCCGTGATGCCGTACGGGATGCGGCTGACGGTGGACTCGCACGTGATCGAGCAGCACCTGTGGCGCGTGCGCAACGTGACGGCCGTGCACGTGTACATGAACGACGACTACTTTGTGAACCGCGACGTTGCGATCACGGACCTGTTCAACGAGTACGGCGGCACGATTGTGCGGACGGAGAGGGGCATCCTGCGGAAGGGAGTTCTGGGACCGCCTTCCGACGGCACCTGGTCAGAGGGTGTGCGCAACACACACTTGTTCAACATCATGGAGCTGGACCTGCACCACGAGGACTACCTGCCGGAGGCCCTCGAGCGGCAGTGGTCTGCTGAGCGGGTGCAGCGCGGGGCCTCTGGCGTGGGCGACCCGGTGCCGCCGATAGCGCTGAATGACATGGTCGACGCTGCGTACGCGCACGTTCCCGCGCCACTGCCGCCGACTGCACTGCCGCGCCGCCATCGCCGCTATGCGACCCACGCGCCGTTCGTGTACTGCACGAACATGCACCGGTTCCTGCAGACGCGGTATGCGGCGGAGCTTGCCTACAACTCCCTGCACCACCGAAGCCGCAGCGCCCGCGACCTGTTTGTGCCCTTCCTCTACAACGCCTTCATCATGGCGCGGCCGTGGCAGGCGTCGCCGAGGTTCCTGCCGTACCTGCTGGAGCTGCACCGGAGCCGGCGACAGGCGCGGACGGACGCGATGCCGCCGACGCAGATCGTGCTGGACAACGTCGACGGCTGCGGCCCCGCATCGCTTCGCGGCGGCTTTATGGCCTCGGAGTGCGTGTTTGCGAAGTTTGTAGATAACACGACTTTGAACGAGGCGGTGGTGGAGCGCGTGCGGCAGGTGAACCCGCTGTACTTCAACATCAACGCCGGGTTCAGCAGCGCGAGGGCTGCGGACCAGCTGCGCGGCTTCCTGCACGGCAAGTTTCCGACTCCGGTGTACCTGGAGGTGGGCGATGCCCCGCCCCCCGGCGAGGGCGGCGTAGACGGCGCGGGGGCGGCCGCGGGTGGTGTGGACGCGGCGCTGCGGAGGCTGTTTGGCGACCTGATGGCGCTGCCGGTGGTGGGTGTTGTGTCGTACGAGGAGGGCGTGTGCCCGCTTGTGCGGAGCCTTGCGCTTGCGTTCGCGGGGCACCACCGTGGCGGCGTGCGCGTGAGCGTGGAGCGGCACGGCGGCGCGACGCTGCGTGAGGCGCGCGCTGCGCTTGGGCACCGCGTGGTGAGCGCGATGCCTGCGCCTGCGTGCGCGTACACGGAGCAGGTGAGCGTGGACTCCGCGGGACGGGGTGAGAGCGTTGCCGAGATTGCCCGCCGCGCGATGGGTGAAATGCGGGGCGGCGTGGAGCTGCCGTCGACGTGCGGCGGGGGCGGCGCTGGGCTGCGCGTGCGCGGGTTCGTGGTGGACGCGCGGACGCGTGGCGCGCCCGTGCGGAGCGCTGCTGCGCTGCGGGACGCGCTTGCGGTGCCTGCGCAGACGCTGTCGCTGGAGGACTTCCGCGCGGTTGCTGTTGGGCCGTCGGCGGCCGACGTGGTGCTGGTTGTGTCGCGCGAGGACGCGGAGGCGAAGGCGGTGCACTGGGTGAATGGTGCGTCGGAGAGTGACCTGCTTGTGACGTACCCGCTGCCTGTGGAGGCGTACGAGGACATGGCCGCGGAGGTGCGGTGGTCGGTGGCGTAGAGCGATATATGCAGGTGCTGTGGCGAGGTGCGGGGCTGTGGTGGCGGACTGACACATATTCGGTGCGCGCGGCGGCTGTGGCGTGCTGGGCGGTGTGCTGGGGACGGGAAGCGGTGCTGCGCAGCGGTGCGCCTCTCTCCCTTCGGCAGCGCCTGCCTGCCGCCTGCAGCGCTGTCCATAGGTGGTCAGCCTCGCTCTCTCGCTCTCTCTCTGTGTGTGTGTGCTTGCGCCCCTTCTGTCCTTTGTCTGGCTCGCTCAGCGCTGGTGCTTGACAATGATGGTGGGCGGTGCGGTGTCGCTGGTCCTCCTCCGCCGCTGAACCGGCATGCGTGCCTTCGTGGCCGTGTTTCTTCTCTTCTCCGGGCCCTCTACGGCACAGACTCGATGGAGAAGGGAGGCGGGCGGTGACGCGGAGTCGTTGCGCCCGAGGTGGGCGTGTGCGGGTCGGCGATGTATGTGTGTCTGTTGCCTGTCGCTGGTGGCATATGTTCTCGTAGTCGTCTCATCATTCTCCTTCTCAGTGCCGTTTTTATCTTTTCTGCTTTGTTTCGGGGTACGCCCTGATCGGCGCCCGCTCCGGCGCGCGTGCGTGTGCGGTGCCCTCCCTCGACGTGCTCGACAGTGCTGTGCTGGGGTGAAGAGGGCGGACGGGGGTGGAGGGGGATCGCAGGATGCTGAGGTCAGCTACGGGGGGGGGGCGAGACCGGCTGCAGGTGCCGGGTGGTGATGTCGTTGCGTGGGGACGTGCACGCGCAGCACAAAGACTACCGCCCTCTTCGGCCCTGCCCCTCCTCACCGCTGCCGTTGTGCCTCCGCGCCCCCCTCCCTCCCCTCCGTGACGTGGCTTCCTCTCGCTGGTGCCGCTTGCGAGGTGGCCGCATGGAATCCCCGCGCGGCGTCTCCGCCCTCCTCATCGGCACGTGCGTTGATGGTCGTTTCCTTTTATGTTTTCTGTTTCTTCTCATTGATGCTGAGGGACGGGGGGGGAGTGGGGAGGGCGCCGCAGTGCGCGGTATCTCACACACTCACACACACACACACCCCGCCCCACCCTTGTCCACTCTGTGTGTGTGTGTGTGGGAGGAAGCCGTGCAAGCACCCCCGCCGCTCCCGCCCCTGTGTCCCCTGCCAAATGCTGCAACTAGTGGTGGTGGGTGGCAGGACCCAGGCACCCAGGGCGTGGCGAGGTCAGAGCGATGTATTCCGGCTGATGGTGGCGGCCAGGCCCTGGATGGCGCTGCGTCGGAGCGACCTGCGGCCGTGCACACGCCTCTGCCATCCGCATCATGCGGGGGTGTCGAGGTAACTCGAGTGTATGCCACCCCCGGCCCTGACTGCCCTGCTGGTGGGGGGAGCCTGAGGCGCATGGAGTGGGGTAGAGCTGGATGCAGGGGCGGTGCTGCGGTGGCTGAGTCGGCGCACTGCTGTACCGCGCGTGTCTGGCGGCTGCCTCGCACCGGGTGGCGGTGGCCACTGCGAAGGCAGCTGGACCAGGCCAGACACAGTAAAAGCGGTGTGGCTGTCGCTGTGGACTCGCTCTCTCTCCTCAGGGCACTCGGGAGGGACTCTATGGGAGCGGTGGCTGGCATTCTGCGACGTATCTGGGCACACAATCCGACGCTGCTGTCCCGTCGCGTGCGCCTCTGCTTTCCCTATGCTTTTGGCCGCGATGAGGTGGAACACGGCGGCGAAGCTGACAAGCTTGCAGAGTCTGCAGAGGAGGCGACGCCCACCGCACGGATTACGGACCCGGTCACCGGCCTCAGGCGCCAGGCCGACATCCCCCGCAGCCGCGATGCGCTATGGGCTACGCTGCGATACAGGCACCGTGGCTACAATTGTCCCACACCGGAGAACAAGGCTGCTGGGCTCGCGAGGCGACGGGAGACCGTGCTCGCCCAGCTCCGCGCGGGCGCCTGTCCGTGCTTTGGATTCGTGCCGCGGCAGGTGGCTGGGGGTGACAGCATGGGGTGCAGACAGTGTGCTGCCCGCTAAGCCGCTGGAACGGTGGTGCCTCTGCCCGCCACCCCCTCACCACATATATTCGTCCTCTCTGAGGACATCCAACCTGGGGTTGTGCCCGATATGCCACGCGAGATTCGTGGATCGCTCGAGGCTGGAGGCACGCATCGCTCCGCGCATTGAGGTGATGACGGCATCTCACTTGTGCTGAACGGGCGTCGCCTGTCTGGTGTCTGTGGCTGCCTTCCTGCTCCCCTCTTCAGGTCGACAGGGTGTGGGCTCTTTGTGAGCGGCCCCATGTTGATGCACGGACCCCTTCCGCTTGACACACCGTCTCCTGGGAGAGGCGTGTGGGCTGTGGGGGTGATAGTGGAATGGCCCCTTGCTGCCACAGGCTCATAGCGGCATCCCACCTGCCGCGGCGCATGTGGGCAACCCATCCAGAAACGTCCCCCAGGCAATATCGTCTTCCTGGAGCCGGTCCCAGGATCCAATGGTGCGAGCGCTGTGCGCACGCGCTGACCGGCACAGAGCTGACATAGTGTATCACATCGACCGAAAGCGTTCAGAGGGCGGTAGACCAACAGTAATGGCCAGAAAAGGCGCGAAGAGATCGCATACCGATCGGCCCCACAGCGCATGTGTGCGAAGAGCATGTGGAGACAGTGCGCCAGCATGGTCGCGGCGATAATGCGTCAAGTGACATGTCGGAGTGGGTAGATGCGAGGGTGGCGCTGAGGGACTATCCGTGTGGGATAGCGAAAGCAGGTCACCGGTAGCACTTAACTACACACTCGCACGCACATACTCTCTTCCCGTCTTTCCGGCTCCTGTGGTGCGTTGAACTGCCCCTTGGCCTCTCTTGGTCGCTTCTCTCATCCTCCGATATCGCGACGACGTCGACTTCTCTATCTATTCCCTTAGCGCGTGAGCACGCATACACACGCGATGCCTTTCTTGTGCACAGTCATTCTTCTTTTCGTTTTCCGCGACGATGGTGGAGGCGTCCCTCGTGGACGCACATGAATTCGGCGATGCACTGCCGTAGTCAGGGACATGTGTATCTGTGTACTACATGGGGCAGACATATCTGAGTGCATGCGCGGGCGTCTGCTCGTGGTGAGACCAAGGAGGGGGAGAGGCTTTCACTGAGGCGCTCTACTTATGCGTCTTTGATGGACCTCAGCCCTCTGTCTTCCTCTATATAGATGTTCTCCTGTCTCAGCTCTCACTTTGACTTTACCTTCTGCACACGCGCGTGTGTAGGTGTGCGCGTGCTCGATGCGCTCTCTCTTGATGTGTGTGGGTGCCAACACCCCGGCTTCTTCACCTTCGGCATCTCTCAACTCCCCTGCGTCGCTTATCTGACCCTGTGAGCACATATACATTCATACATACATATACCCATATATACATATATACATAGAATATATGTATGTATATATGTGTATGCGTGCATCTTTATATGCGTCTGCGCACCATACGCTTAGACCGCCTCACTTGCTCCCTTGCCGTGGCGTTGTGTCCTCCCCCCCTTTTCTCCGCATGGTGTGTCGCAGAGTTCGGTGTGGCGGACTAGAGCAATTTTTTTTTGCCGTTGTAAACCCTCTCGTAAGCACACAGGATGTGCTTGACGGTCACACGTGGGTGTTGAAGCAGCTCCCTCATTGACCCGCGTATTATCGAGCTGGAAACGGAAGGGAGGGGGGGGAGTGGGGGGGGGGGAGCTTGCGCCTGCTTCATGCAGGGTGAGGTTTCCATGCGCTGACTCGATTTCAGCGCCCCTGCGCACCTCACAGGTATAGATATCACCGCCCCGCTCGACTTGGTACTGCCCGGCGACGAAGGCGCAGGTGGTGCGGTTGCCTCGAGGGGTGTCTCTGCGCGACGCAGCCTCCTCCGTCGAATGCGTCTTCGTTTTCCCGCGAGGCGGAGGGGCGTCGGCAGGAGTTTAATCGCCTGCCTTGTCGCCCTGGCCGTGGTGCTTCTCACGCTGTGGGTCATTGTGTGGGCTGCGCTCATTTTGAGCAATGCCCATTTCCGAGAAGGGCGGTACCTCCCGCACGCCAATCATCTCTACCAGAAGGCGAAAGAGGAGGCGTTCCTGAAGGCGCTCATGGCCGAGGCGGGACGGCGGCGACGTGGGCAGCGGCAAGGCTTAGCGTGACGGTGCGCACCAGTGACACGAATAATGAAAGAAGGAATGGGAAGGGTTGCGGTGTGTGTGTGTGTGTGCGTGTATGCGTGGGTCAAGGTGGGGGCGAGTGGCGGTGAGGCAGCGGCGTTGGTGCGTCATGATATGATGCCCCCATTCGTAGGGGAAAGGGCCGCGATTCCATGGGAATGCTGTTTCGAACACGCGGCAGAGGCGCTGAGGAGGGGAGGAATTAAAACCTGCAGCTGGCAATGTTGGCCCTCTCCACACCCCTCATGCCCCACCCCCTTCCTCCGCGGCACTGCCGCGCGGTCTGCTGTCTTCCCGCTCAGCGTGAGCGCCGACTGTTGTGGGTGTCATGGCGGCTGTCCGGCGGGAGCACACAGAACAGTGGACGCCCACCTGACAGGCGCACAACACGCCACGAGGACGATGGCTTTACTGTGCTGTTACGGTCTCCCCCCTCTCTCTCCTGGGCCCGAGGCTGCAGGGCTCGCGCTGTTTTTCCCGGCTGCCCTTATCTCTGCTGTTGACCCGCTCCGCCACACCCCCGCCCGGCTCGCGTTTGCGGCGGGTCCTCGAGGCACTCTGTGCGTTTTTTTCTTGGGCTACAAGAGATATCATGTATGCCGACCACGCCAAACCTCCACGGGATACCTCCACAGCCGCTCTTTGTGGGGCGACGCCCCCACACCCAAACTTCGGGCAGACGCGGGTGGATGCCGCTGGCCTGCTTCTGGTGCCGGAGTGTCTCTTCCCAGCCCCGCCTACCGTTGCACTCGCTCCTCTTCCCTTTGCCCTTTCACGTTGTGCGCTGTGGGATGTCTCTGAACAACAGCCTCCCCCCTCCCTTTGTGTGTGTCTCTTGCGGCTGCTGGCGGAGAAAGATAAGGAGTTTCCCCGTGTGACGCCTTACTCGGGTGTTGAATGCAAGGTGATGCGAGGCAAGCAGACGGGACGGGCAGGTGGGGTGGGTACGCGAGGAGGTGCGTGCGCTGTTCTGGTCATCTTGGCGTACAGCAGGCTAGGTAGCCTGGCTTTGTGTCTGTGTACGTGAGTGCCTGATATACACAGCTCTCTCGTTTTCCTTTTCTCTCCCCGTGTGCGTGCGCGCACCTTTCCTGTGGACGACGTCATGCAGCCGAGTGTACTCAAAAAAAACGTGCAGTGGGATGCATCCATGTCGTGGGCGTGATCGCCACTGCTCCCATACCCAGCGGAGAGACACGCTTATGTTTGCATGTTCGTACACACCCCGTTGGGTGCCGTATATCCCCCACACCCTGGCGCTCTCCCCCGATCTCGATCATGCTCCTCCCTTCCGTACCGCGTCCTGCTCGCGACGATAGCGTATACGGTACGCACACACAGATCTGTCCGCACACCGCCATTCTCTCGCGTGGGCGGCACGCCGCCACTACCCATTCTTCGCGAGAGATGCTCTTCACTGGTGGGGCGCTGTCTCGCCCTCTTCGACCCTTCCTGCGCGCTGAAGCGAAGACGAACATCAAGGGACAGAGGGAGAGGAGAAAGGACACCTGACTTGGGGCCCTCCGTATGGCGTCGCCGTCACCCGCATTGCTCAGTGTGTCTCACCCCTCTCTCTCGTGTCGGACGTCGCGCTATGGACGTCAGCGCCGCTTAGCCGTAGCTTGGCTGCTGCGTACCCTTCTTCCCTCTCGACCGTCCCACCCCTAGCTATTCCGCACTGCGTCCAAAAGCTTAAAGAAGGCACACACACACACACACGGGAAAAACGCGCTGGAGCACGTGTGTGTGTGCGTTGGGGAGTGGGACACTCGTCGGGGCAGGTCACACACGAGGAGGGGTGAATGCGAGGCAGCGTACCCACGCATCCTTCACTTTTCCCCATGTCTTGTGCCCCCTGCTTCGCTGTGCTTTGGTAACCCGCTGCGCTTAACGGCCTGCACACACACACACACACACACACACGTGTACATGTGAAGCATACGTAAATACATACAAGTCCATGCATCATCATGAGCGAAGCCGCGGCACCAAGGCTGGTGTTGCGGCAGAGACGGCATCCATTTCAGATGTTCCTGCCAAGATGGGGCACGGCAGCATGTTTGCGCGAGAACGGCACGAGCGTCGCCGCGGGAAACGACGACTGATCCTCCCGTGTGTATTTCTTGTTGGTCTCGTACTGGGTTGGATGCTCCACAACATGATTCGTGCCACGATCGCTGTGTCCTCCGGCGCTGAGGGAGCAGTGGTGGCGCTGCCGAAGCGTGAGGGGGTTAGTCCGACCAGGATGCCACGGGCCACCACACCGCCACTGCCTTCCGCTAAGGTCAAGCTTCCCTCCAACAACCCGAAAGCGAAGAAGCCAGCGAAGAAAGCATTTCGTGTGCGAAAGCTGGGTCCGCGAGTGCGTGGCGTTGTCTCCAGCAACTACAGTGAGGAGGGCAGGTACGCCCCGGAGAAGCCGGATCTACTGCCTGGGCTGCAGATCCAGCGGCGCCCCTTCACCCCAGCGGAGTTGCTTGAACGCTTCGGCGACGCGGACATCATCTACAGCTTCGTGAACGGCAGCGAGGCGAACCATCAGTATCGGAAGATCGTCCGCAATGCGTGCATAACGGCCCTTCTAAAGGCCGAGAATGCCTCGTATGTGTCGCTCCATCGTGACCTCCGTGCAGGCACCTCAGCCAGCTCCCCAAGATACGTTTATTCGAACATATCGCCAGAGAAACCGGCAGGGGCGGCGATCGCCCAGAAAGGGGAGCTGCTGTCTGGGCTGCGGGGTACTCCTACCTCTCATCCACCCAAAACTACCAGCACGACCGCGCTGACACCCTTTTCACATCTGTCGTGCATACCCTCGCTGCTACGACCCGTCTTGGCACGGCCTAAAACCTATGCCGAGCTTGTGCAGCGCGTGAAAGCTGCTGCCCGCCGCGGTGTCAGCGTCCGCGATCGTGAGACGGACGAGCTGCGGCACAGCCTGCGCAGCGTGGAGCAGCACGTGCAGTGGCACCGCGGCCGCGTGGTGATGGTGTCGCCCGGGCACCACCCGACGTGGGTGGACGGCGCGAAGAACTTCCTTGCTGGGGTGTGCGGGGGTGCGCGCGTGCAGGCGCTGCGGTCGCGCGGGACGCACCTGCGCGTGACGACTGTGCACCAGGACGCCGTGATGCCGTACGGGATGCGGCTGACGGCGGACTCGCACGTGATCGAGCAGCACCTGTGGCGCGTGCGCAACGTGACGGCCGTGCACGTGTACATGAACGACGACTACTTTGTGAACCGCGACGTTGCGATCACGGACCTGTTCAACGAGTACGGCGGCACGATTGTGCGGACGGAGAGGAGCGTCATTGCGGCCGGCGCTGTCGCAGATAGCGGCGCGTCCTGGGCAAAGGGCGTGCTGCACACGCAGCAGTTCAACACGCAAGAGCTGGACGTTCTGCACGAGGACTACCTGCCGGAGGCCCTCGTCAGCATGTGGGACACTCTGAAGCGCGTGAACAGGAGCGCTGGTGGCGCTGCCTCGACTTCTGTTTCCGTACCACCCCTCGACGAGGCGGTCGATGTCGCGCATCAATACGCGCCGGACCCGCTGCCCAACAGGTCGCTGATACCGCGCCGCCTGCGCCGATACGCGACCCACGCGCCGTTCGTGTACTGCACGAACATGTTCCGCTTCTTCGAGACCCGGTACGAGCGCGAGTTTGCGGCGACAGCGCTTCGCCACCGCAGTCGCAAGGCGCGCGACCTGTTCATCCCGTTCATGTACAACGCCTTCATCATGGCGCGGCCGTGGCAGGCGTCGCCGAGGTTCCTGCCGTACCTGCTGGAGCTGCACCGGAGCCGGCGACAGGCGCGGACGGACGCGATGCCGCCGACGCAGATCGTGCTGGACAACGTCGACGGCTGCGGCCCCGCATCGCTTCGCGGCGGTAATGTGGCCTCTCAGTGCCTTTTCGCCAAGTTTATGGACAAGCTAAAGTACAATGAGTACGTGTTGCAACGGATTGCCAGGGTGAACCCACTGTACTTCAACATCAACGCCGGGTTCAGCAGCGCGAGGGCTGCGGACCAGCTGCGCGGCTTCCTGCACGGCAAGTTTCCGACTCCGGTGTACCTGGAGGTGGGCGATGCCCCGCCCCCCGGCGAGGGCGGCGTAGACGGCGCGGGGGCGGCCGCGGGTGGTGGGGACGCGGCGCTGCGGAGGCTGTTTGGCGACCTGATGGCGCTGCCGGTGGTGGGTGTTGTGTCGTACGAGGAGGGCGTGTGCCCGCTTGTGCGGAGCCTTGCGCTTGCGTTCGCGGGGCACCACCGTGGCGGCGTGCGCGTGAGCGTGGAGCGGCACGGCGGCGCGACGCTGCGTGAGGCGCGCGCTGCGCTTGGGCACCGCGTGGTGAGCGCGATGCCTGCGCCTGCGTGCGCGTACACGGAGCAGGTGAGCGTGGACTCCGCGGGACGGGGTGAGAGCGTTGCCGAGATTGCCCGCCGCGCGATGGGTGAAATGCGGGGCGGCGTGAAGCTGCCGTCGACGTGCGGCGGGGGCGGCGCTGGGCTGCGCGTGCGCGGGTTCGTGGTGGACGCGCGGACGCGTGGCGCGCCCGTGCGGAGCGCTGCTGCGCTGCGGGACGCGCTTGCGGTGCCTGCGCAGACGCTGTCGCTGGAGGACTTCCGCGCGGTTGCTGTTGGGCCGTCGGCGGCCGACGTGGTGCTGGTTGTGTCGCGCGAGGACGCGGAGGCGAAGGCGGTGCACTGGGTGAATGGTGCGTCGGAGAGTGACCTGCTTGTGACGTACCCGCTGCCTGTGGAGGCGTACGAGGACATGGGCGCGGAGGTGCGGTGGTCGGTGCCTTAGAGCGATCAATGTTGTGTGTGTGTAGCGTTAGTGATGCCTCTTGGAGACGGGGAGGCAGAGGCGTAGGTGAAGGATGGCAGGAGCAGGGTAATGCTGGTAGGGCCTGTGGCTGGAAGGGTGTTGCTGCTGTGTTTTCTTTTGGGTTTGGCTCACTCTTCACCTGTGCTGTGGTGGGGGGACGGTGGAAGTCGGCGAGGCGGTGGCTCTCGTTGTTTGTTACCTCGTGGTGTGTGAGATGGTGGCGTTGGGGGAAGGGGGAGGGGAGGTTGGGTGGATGGGGTGTTCTGCGAATGCACAGAAGGTGGAGGGGATATCGAAACGGGAGCGTGCCGGATACCGCTTGGATGCTGCTGCTGAGTGGCTTCCTGGGTGGTGGATGGGCTAGCCGTGTCGGTTCTCTGCTTCAACATGGCGGATTGCATTCTCTGCCTTTGACTCTGTGTGTGTGCGTGACTCTTTTAAGCTCCTGCCTGGTGATTTGAATATCGGATTGTGGGGCGGCGCTATTTGTAGGCGTCGTGTCTTGGTCGACGGCAGATGGTGCCGTTCGGTGATCCCAGGCGTCGTGCACGCCGCTCTCACTCTCTCCTTCCCCTCCCTCCCTCCTCTGCTCACGAGGAAGGAGAGTGGCTTCGCTGGCGGGGGTCTGTGATGCGCTTAGACCAGCTGCTCGTGTGCCCAGTGTGGTGAAGAAGTTTTTCACCGACAGTGACGTGGTGATGGGCAAAATCCCGCGACTACCGCACATGTGCCGTGTGCTAAGGGTGTCTATAGAAGGGGAGAGAGAGGGCCGTGTGCGGGTCGCTCTGTGCCTCTCTTCCCATCATTACTTTATTTGTGTTTCGGAGACGCTGATGATGCCGGCAGCCTCTCACCCCGGCATCAAGGTCTCGGCCGCACTCTTAGTGGGGAAGCTAAGCTTCTGCAGCCTGCCCTCGGGCATTCGTTGCGGACTCGTGGTGTCGACGGGAGAGGACTGGGTTGGTGCTGTGTGGAGGAGACTTGCGGTAAAGATAGTCTTTGCAATCCGTGACTGCGCATCATGGCGACGACTCCACAGATGGAAGAACAGGAAAACCAAGCGACGCATGACCCACAGGCAAGGTGCGCAGAGGTTCTCCAGAGGGCCCCTGACCCGATGCTGGCCAAGTGCCTCCTCCCTGAGCTCATCCGGCACGCGCCTGAGCCACACCTTGTTACCTGCATCACAGACGCCCACCGCTTCCGCCCCTCGAGCAGGGCCCTGAGCGCAGCGCGCATGGATCAAGGCATGCAGCCCACCCGAGTGTCCGTCTGGCGCCGACCGCGCCGCACGTAAGGGAAGAAGAAATAAGGCAGGCCGAGAGGACCCCGTACGACGCATGGCCCGATTCGACGGCTGGACGGTGCGTCCTCCACGACCAGGGTGTATCCGTGTTGCCACAGCGGTAGGCGATCTGTGGCTGTGTGTGCGTCTGTGTGCTGGCGTGCTTGTGGGAGAGTGGACTTGCTGAGGAGCGTATCGGCTTGCCCCCCTCTTCCCTTCCTTCTCTCGGACCCTCCGGCTCCACGTGGCTTGCCTGCCGCCGGTGCCGTCCCCTCCCCCCCCTCCCCTCCCCCCTTCTAAGGGACTGTGCCATATGTCAGTCCGAGGCTTGTGTGTTTTCTGTCTTCCCCGATATCGTGCGGCTGCCCTGATGGGGCCGCTCCAACCGCGCATCAGGGCAGCGGTGCTCTCTCTCTCTCTCTGCTTTATCTCTCTCTCTATATCTATGTTTTCTGTTCTGCACGTATAGACAGAGGTGCTGTGTTGTTCGACTCCTCGCTTCGTGGGCAGCGCCGCTTTGCCTCCTGCGCTCCTGTCACGGACAAAACACCTGCTGTGACGACGTGTGCAGCCCGACGGAGCAGAGCGATGCGGCCCTCGACGATTACGACGCACCTCTCTCCCGGCCTCGTGACGCCGGTTCTCCTCTCCGCTGTTTCGCTCACTTCGCTCGTCTCTTTTCCTTTACCGCCCCGCGTATAGCTGAACACCGGCGGGCAAAGCGCGCTGAGGAGAGGGCCCCCCCCCTCCTCCTCCCTCCTCCCTCCCGCGCCCTCAAGCCTCGACCCGTGCGCACGTACTTGCCAGGGCGTGTCTTTACTTTGATATGGATGCTTTACGTTCGCATCTGAAGCGCTAGGGGCATGGTTGCTTTGTCCTTTCGACGCTCCCGAGTGACGGGCGCCTTGGTCGGCTCCCCCCCTCCCCTCCCCTCCCCCCTCTGAGAGCACTCGCTCTGCGCACGCGTGCGTGCGTGTGCTGGTTCAGTCTCTTTCCTCTGTCTGCGCATGGCCGACTGCTTCTCTGTCGGCTTGAGCGTCTCTTGGCTTGCTCGGTGTCCGTTCAGCACGGCGTAGCAGAGGGGACGCCGTTATGATCGAATATTTTTGTGCGCGGGCGGAGTTTCGACGCGGGTTTGGCGTGCTGGTGCCGTTGCGATTCTCTCGCCATCCCTCTCTGCCTTTGCCTCGGCCACCGTTTCACCCATCTCCTTGACCCCACGAACGTGCGCCCACACAGTCTTTCGACTCCCCTCTCAGTTTGGTTTCTTGCTGGGTTTCGCACTGGTACGCGAGTGCCTTCCTCATCGCGTCTCCTGTTGCCACGACTTGCTCGCCGTCTTGGTCTGCCTTTCGGTGGTGTCTCTCCGAAAGCCTCACAGCGGGGCGTATGGCTGCTCCTGTGAAGCCCCGCCGTGCTCAGTGACAGCTCGTAGAGAAGACGGATTGAGTCGGAAGTGAACTGCGGCAGGATTCCGTCGCGTTGGGGAGGGCACTGCAATGAAAGGCAATGCGGGGCATGCTGTCGACCCCCTCAATCTTTTCTCGTTTGGCTGCACCTTCCCGCCACCTAGAATAGGTCGAACACCCCCCCTCCCGCGCGACCCGTCCGGTCGCCTCACCCTCGTAGAGGGGAGGGGATAGGCGTATTGGTGCGCGTTTTCTCTGATGATGCGCCCACAAGCCGCAAAGGCGGACGCTTCCGTGCGTGGGCGCGGCGTGCCATTCGATGATCGATGTGGTGCAAGTTGGTTGCTCGTGGGCCAGGGAACGGTATGGACAGCGTAGCACAAGTCAGAATATAGTTTTCTCTCTCTGCAGCCATCCGTTGCCCCCCCCCTCCATGGACCCTGGGCCTGGGCCCCTTGCAAGGGGGAGTGCGCGCCCGACCGCTCAAAGCTGTGTAGGGACCGTCATGCAGGAGGTTACGCAAAGGCGCGATGCGGTCGCAACGACCGCGTTGCGTCAGCAAGCGAATCGGCGGCTCACCACATCTTGTTGTTCTTCTCTGCCCCCATTCTCTTCTTCCACGGCTCACCACACAGCAGCGGAACGACTCGCTCTTCACGTGAATCTCTGCAGCCCGCACACTCCGCTGCCTCCCTTCTTAGTATTCTTTCCATCTGTTATGTGTCTCATCCTTTGCGTGCAGTCCCCCTCCCCCTCTCCCCCTCTCCCCCCCTCCGGGCCAAGTGCTGCTTCCCAAGGTTACGCGATCATTTTCTCTGGCGCCCCTGCCCGCCGTCTCACTTTGTACACCCCGCATTCTCATCTTTTTAACTATTGTGTTTTTCGTTTTTTTCGCCAGACGAGGCCCGCACGTATCCGGGGAAAGGGGTCAGTCTCTCTCTCCGCTCAGCTCAGCTCAGCTCCACACCGCCTCAGCCACTTCCCGTGCAGGTATTTCCGAGGCCCTGTCCCCCCCCCCTTCGCCCAGGATGATGTTCTGTCCAAAGAAGGATGTGAAGCGGTCGAGCTGCAGGGCGTACGTGTCACTGTATGTGCGCTGCGTGGTGCAGACGGGTAGACGGCTCGGGGCAGTGTGCGGCTCCGAGAAGGCAGGTGTGGGCTGCGCCCTCCTCGCTGTTATGTGCCTCGTGGGGCTTGGCTTGCTCCTTCTTGCGAGGCTGGTGCAGATGACTAGCGTCGTTCCCGAAGCCCTTCTCTCACTCAGCGCGTCGTCTCCGGCGCGGGGTCGCCGAGACAGAGACACCTCCGCAGTCGTCGACTTTTCGGTGCGCAGCGTTGCCTTCCGCGACATGAGCGAGGCAGACCAGCAGAGGGAGCGCGAGCTGCACGTACGTCACATTGAGGAGCGGCTCCGCGAGGCGAAGCGCCGGCCGAGGATTGATGCGACGTACGTCATTAAGGGCGAGACGGACCCGAACGCGTTTCGCTTGACGGGCGCCGCTGGTGACACAGAGGTGCGACCGGTGGACGCGGTTGTGGATGGCTATTCACTGGTGCGGCAGCCCGGCACCGCACCGCTGCCGCGCATGCACACCATGTGGCGCGTCCACTCCCCGGCGGAACTTTACGAGCGCTATGATGCGTTGGACGTCATCTACAGCTTCGTGAACGGCAGTGAGGCGAACCATGCTTACCGCAAGCAACTCCGCTCCAGCTGTGGGCTGCAGATTCTAGCGCTCGAGAAGCAGTACTTTCTCAATGGCCATACGTCCACGGCGTCGTCGTCTCCCCCCGAAGCGGGCCCAAGAGAGTTTCACCCGTTGCTGGCGCAGTTGGCTTCGGAGTGCCGTCTTTACCAGTCGCTTCTCCGCAAGCGCAACGGCGAGCTGCTGAAGCTCTTTGGCGGCAGCGCAAGCACGGTACGGGTCGACGAGCGTGATCGCGAGACGGACGAGCTGCGGCACAGCCTGCGCAGCGTGGAGCAGCACGTGCAGTGGCACCGCGGCCGCGTGGTGATGGTGTCGCCCGGGCACCACCCGACGTGGGTGGACGGCGCGAAGAACTTCCTTGCTGGGGTGTGCGGGGGTGCGCGCGTGCAGGCGCTGCGGTCGCGCGGGACGCACCTGCGCGTGACGACTGTGCACCAGGACGCCGTGATGCCGTACGGGATGCGGCTGACGGTGGACTCGCACGTGATCGAGCAGCACCTGTGGCGCGTGCGCAACGTGACGGCCGTGCACGTGTACATGAACGACGACTACTTTGTGAACCGCGACGTTGCGATCACGGACCTGTTCAACGAGTACGGCGGCACGATTGTGCGGACGGAAGGGTCAAGTGTGGCGGAGGGATGTAGAGGGGACACCTCCGCCTCGTGGAGCGAGGGAGTGGCGAACACGGAGCTTTTTAACATCTACCACCTGGAGCAGTTGCACGAGGACTACCTTCCTCGGCCGCTGCTGGACAGCTGGAGAAGGTTGCTGAAGCGGAGCGCAGATGGGACGCAGTCTGCCAGCCGCTGGCTGATGTCGTTCCTAAAATGGAAGCTAAGCGCGATGTTGACGCCAGCACGACGCCGCGGCGTTGGTTCGGCGGATGGCGGCGCCGATGATGCCGCTGCGCGGGCGGAATTCGAGCAAGAGGCTCGCTACATCCTCGGCTTCTCTGACCTGCTCAGTGCCGCCAACACGTCCTCGTACTGGGAGGCAGCCTTGTCAAGTCCAGTCACGCCAACGTCGCTGCCGTCGGGATGCCACAAAGGTGTCCAGAAGCACTACTACGCGACCCACGCGCCGTTCGTGTACTGCACGAACATGTTCCGGCACTGGTCTGTGCGGTTCCGTGACGAGTTTGCTGACCTCCAGCTGCATCATCGCGACCGCCGCGCCCGGGACCTGTTTGTGCCCTTCCTCTACAACGCCTTCATCATGGCGCGGCCGTGGCAGGCGTCGCCGAAGTTCCTGCCGTACCTCCTGGAGCTAAGGGAGGCGATGGAGGCTGCCGCGGCTGACGCGAAGGCCGCGCTGGGGCATAGGGAAAAGACGGAGACGGTGCCCTTCACGGATGGACTGTGGGCGGAGTTCCAGAAGGGCCTCGCGAAATATGTGCCGACGCTTTCCATCTTCCTTGACAACGACGACGGCTGCGCACCAGCCACACTGTACCGTAATCCGGCGGCTGAGGTGATGTACATGCGAGCCACAAATAACATCACGGAAAACAGGAGAGCCATGGATGACGTGGCGCGGCAGGACCCGGTGTACTTCAACATCAACGCCGGGTTCAGCAGTGTGGAGGCTGCGGACCAGCTGCGCGGCTTCCTGCACGGCAAGTTTCCGACTCCGGTGTACCTGGAGGTGGGCGATGCCCCGCCCCCCGGCGAGGGCGGCGTAGACGGCGCGGGGGCGGCCGGGGCTGGTGGGGGTGCGGCGCTGCGGAGGCTGTTTGGCGACCTGATGGCGCTGCCGGTGGTGGGTGTTGTGTCGTACGAGGAGGGCGTGTGCCCGCTTGTGCGGAGCCTTGCGCTTGCGTTCGCGGGGCACCACCGTGGCGGCGTGCGCGTGAGCGTGGAGCGGCACGGCGGCGCGACGCTGTGTGAGGCGCGCGCTGCGCTTGGGCACCGCGTGGTGAGCGCGATGCCTGCGCCTGCGTGCGCGTACACGGAGCAGGTGAGCGTGGACTCCGCGGGACGGGGTGAGAGCGTTGCCGAGATTGCCCGCCGCGCGATGGGTGAAATGCGGGGCGGCGTGGAGCTGCCGTCGACGTGCGGCGGGGGCGGCGCTGGGCTGCGCGTGCGCGGGTTCGTGGTGGACGCGCGGACGCGTGGCGCGCCCGTGCGGAGCGCTGCTGCGCTGCGGGACGCGCTTGCGGTGCCTGCGCAGACGCTGTCGCTGGAGGACTTCCGCGCGGTTGCTGTTGGGCCGTCGGCGGCCGACGTGGTGCTGGTTGTGTCGCGCGAGGACGCGGAGGCGAAGGCGGTGCACTGGGTGAATGGTGCGTCGGAGAGTGACCTGCTTGTGACGTACCCGCTGCCTGTGGAGGCGTACGAGGACATGGCCGCGGAGGTGCGGTGGTCGGTGCCGTAGAGGCGGGGAGGCGAATGCTGCAAATCGTGGGCAAATACGTGAGGTTCGCCGACAGGGATGTGCGCTTGCATGCGGTAGCCGCTCTCTGCGTACGATTGACGTCCGGCGTCGCAGCTGGAGAGGCAGGTCGTGGTTTCGGTTTTCGTGGTTGCACCTCTCTTATCCAGAGACTTACGCGTGCGCTTCTGGATCGTCGAGGTGGCGAAACCGAGGCAAGCTAGGGGTGGGTGCAGGAGTATAGCAGACACGCACCGAAAAGGCGTGTGTCTTGCCGCAGCGGCGACGGGTGGTGGTGTGGCGGTGGTGGCGCGGCTTTCTTGTTTTTCTTGCATCTCTGCCACTCGGCACATTGTGCGCCGGTGGGCCTGTCTGTGTCTTCTCGTCTGCTCGCCTTCCTTGAGATGATGTAGACGGGTGTGGGCTGGGTGGTGATAGTCATAGTGGTCGACACCAGGTGCGTGCGCAAGTCGAGGCGCATCCTCTCTTCTGGCATCGCTCTCCTTTCTTGTGTAGCGTAGCGACTGTATCTTACGCTGCTCAGTGTGGCACGTGGCACTGCTTGCCCCTCCCCCTCCCCGCTTCATCCCCTTCATCGCCGACAACCCAGCGTCCCAAAGGGAATGGGTACGTCTTGCTCTCCTTTCGACGCGGACGACAGCGGAGGAGGGTGTGTGCGCGTGAGCGCGCATGTGCGTGTGAAGGGCGTGGGTGGTCGGGGTGGTGGTGGGGATGCGCTGGACAAGTACTTCAGTGGATTGACGCGGACATCATCTTCACTGCCTCCGATGTGTCTCCCTCGACGAGCATGTCTTGGGACGGACGAGACCACGGGTGGACCTGCTGGTGAGCGCACTTGCGGATGTCTTGCTGGCGTTCATGTACGCATCACATCTCTCTGCCCACGCACTCATGGACGGGGTGCCTCACGCCTTCCTTGTCCTTCTCTCCACTGTCGTGTTGGCGGCTCGTCTTCTGCACGTTGTCTGAGCCGCGGCGGGATTCTCGGCGACCCGCCCTCCGTGCATGGGCACCGCTCCCTGTTTGCCACTGATGTGTAGGCCGCGGTGTTTTCGCGTGCCTGCTGACCAGTGTGCCGCTCTTGGCCCGCTTTTTCAGCGGGCCCTCGCCGACGACGAGGGCGCACTACCATTGCCAGATGATGTAGGCGAAAATCTGCGCTCGCACTTTCTCCCCCTTCTTCCTCACCACACCGCACAGAGACTCGCTCATCGACGTTGGGACGCCCACGAAGAGGGAACTCGCACACGGCTGTCGCGTGCGTTGCCCTGCTCCTCCGCTCTGCTCCTCAGCTCTGTAGGGGATGCGGATTGGATGTGGCGGTTTCGACCGATAGACTTAGCGAGCGTGCGCGCGCCTCTTTTTTATGGAGCTCGGTCTGTCTGATCAACAACCCCCTCCCCCCCACACACCTGCCGACGGACCTGCCCACGCGCACCCGCTCATTTTTTCCCTTCACCCCCCTCTCCCCTCCCTTTGAGCACATTGCGATCCGCTGCGTCGCACGCGCAATGCGCTTTCTACGTTTGCGAGAGTCACGTGGCGCTGCCCCATGCACGGCGCAAGATTCCGAGAGCATTGCCGTCCCGACTGTTGACAGTCGTCGCCTACGGAGTGTGCCGCGGCACGCGCGCACACTAGGGCAGTGGTTGACCTCTTTGAAGAGCAGCAGCTGCCGTTGCTACGTGCCATGTTATGCACTGCTGAGGAAGCGTGTGGAGCGTTGGTGCCACTCGCTGAAGAGGCGCAGTTTGCTGTGGTGTGTGGTGGCGGCACTGCTCCTGATGCTGCTCATTACACTGACCCTCGCTGTGGTCGTCCTCATCGCGCTCACGTGGAACCATCCATGGACGCAGTCGCATGTGGCGGAGTGGCTGCGCGACTTGACCGCGAGTCGATTTTCCGCGGTGGTGCCGGGCAACGCTCACCCACGCGAGCCAGAGAGGCTGTGGGGCCTCACAGTGCGATCACCAGAGGCGCTGCCGGCAGAGTCCGTTGTGGACACTGGCAGAGGCGGCCGCACGAGTGAGACGGATGCAACGGCGCGACGGGAGCGGCTGGTGGAGCGCCTGCTGGACCTGCACGGGGCCATGCTGTTCCTTTACACATTTGTGAACGGCAGCGAGGCGAACCACGTCTACCGTCGGCTCGCGCTCATGGCTTGCGGCGACTACATACGTAGTGTCGAGCTCCAACTTGCACTGAACGGCGTTGTGACGGACGGCAAGGGCACGACGGAGGTTTGCACGACGTCCATTCATCGCGCCAAGACGAATGCGGAGGTGCTGAAGATGGTGGCTCGTCGTGCTTCGACTACGGTAACGAGTCGTGATCGCGAGACGGACGAGCTGCGGCACAGCCTGCGCAGCGTGGAGCAGCACGTGCAGTGGCACCGCGGCCGCGTGGTGATGGTGTCGCCCGGGCACCACCCGACGTGGGTGGACGGCGCGAAGAACTTCCTTGCTGGGGTGTGCGGGGGTGCGCGCGTGCAGGCGCTGCGGTCGCGCGGGACGCACCTGCGCGTGACGACTGTGCACCAGGACGCCGTGATGCCGACGCACGCGAGGCTCACTGTCAACACAAACGTGATCGAGCAGCAGCTGTGGCGCGTGCGCAACGTGACGGCCGTGCACGTGTACATGAACGACGACTACTTTGTGAACCGCGACGTTGCGATCACGGACCTGTTCAACGAGTACGGCGGCACGATTGTGCGGACGGAGTCAGCAGCCATTGCCGGCGCGAAGACTGGCAAGGCCGGTTTGTTGACCTGGGCGGAGGGAGTCTTGGGCACAAACCTCTTCGTCACGGAGGAGCTGGATCTGCAGCACGAAGATGAGGTACCATCTACCGTTGTGCGGCTGTGGCAGCAGCAGGACGATGCGCTCACGCTTTGGGACGTCGAGGCGGTGAAGGAGGGCAAGATACCACTGCCAGCGGTCAAAGCTCCTGACCCACGAAACGCCATCTTCATCATGCTGGACCACGCTGAGACTTCCCCACCGCGCAGCATTGCTGTACCCCGCGTCGACACAGTGGACGGGGTCGTAGCCGCGTACAGCAGTCGCACATTCGGCACCTTGCGGCCCCGCTTCTACGCGGCGCATGCGCCGTATGTGTACTGCACGAACATGCTGCGGTACTTCGCCTTGCGGTACCAGCGCGAGTTCGCACAGTCTATGTTTTTGAGCCGTGCGCGTAGCGCTTCCGATCTCTATGTACCCTTTTTGTACAACGCCTTCATCATGGCGCGGCCATGGCAGGCGTCGCCGCGCTTTCCCGCCTACATCACCCTTCGACAGCAACTGACAGAGTGGCAGCTGCGAACGGCGTCACTGTCACCATCATTGATGTCAGCAGAGCCAAAGGCGGACGACACGGCTGGTGTGGGGGAGAGGCAGCCGCACATGCAAGGGCCATCGCAGCCCCCACCCAAGCAGGTGCCTGGCGTGTCGGTGGAGGGGAAGCGGATCAATATAGCGCCCATCGAGCTGAACAACTGCGATGGCTGTGCGCCTGCTACGATGCTCGTCGGCCCTGAAAAGAGCGAATGTCTTTTCGGAAAGTTCTCCGACGACCTGCGCGCCAACGGTGGCTTCATGCGGCAAGTGCGCCAAGCGCAGCCCTTGTTCTTCAACGTGAACGCTGGCCTCACGAAACCCGAGGCAGCCGATCAGCTGCGTGCCTTCCTGCAAGAGTTGTTCCCTACACCCGTCTTTCTAGAAAACAACGCCGGAGGTGACGAGGCTCTCTCGAGGCTGTTTGGCGACCTGATGGCGCTGCCGGTGGTGGGTGTTGTGTCGTACGAGGAGGGCGTGTGCCCGCTTGTGCGGAGCCTTGCGCTTGCGTTCGCGGGGCACCACCGTGGCGGCGTGCGTGTGAGCGTGCAGCGGTATGGGTTCGGTGAGGTGGATGCCACCATGGCCGAGGTGCGGCAGGACTTGCGGTTCACGCAGCAGAGCGCCATGCCTGCTGTTGCCTGCACCTACGCCGCGCATGTGACTGTGCAGAAGTCGCCAAGAGGCGAGTCTCTGGTGGCCCTTGCGCGGCGCGTGCTGGACGCTGCTGACGAAACCGGTAGTAGTGGCGTGGAGCTGCCGTCGACGTGCGGCGGGGGCGGCGCTGGGCTGCGCGTGCGCGGGTTCGTGGTGGACGCGCGGACGCGTGGCGCGCCGTTACGTGACATGCGAGCTGTGGCCACGGCACTTGCGGTGCCTGCGCAGACGCTGTCGCTGGAGGACTTCCGCGCGGTTGCTGTTGGGCCGTCGGCGGCCGACGTGGTGCTGGTTGTGTCGCGCGAGGACGCGGAGGCGAAGGCGGTGCACTGGGTGAATGGTGCGTCGGAGAGTGACCTGCTTGTGACGTACCCGCTGCCTGTGGAGGCGTACGAGGACATGGGCGCGGAGGTGCGGTGGGTGGAGTGGAGGCCACGGGCGAAGGCCACTGTTTAGTGGCTGCACGAGAGAGGCAAGACGAGCTGAGCGGCTGAGTGTAGAGGAGGGTGGTTGGGGAAAGCTTTTGGAATAGGCAAGCGCACGCGCGCGGTGGCCGGCATGACACTCCAAGGTCGTCCACCCTCCCATCCGACACACGATAAGCCAGCAGGAAGAGGTGTTGCTCGGGTTCGACTCTTTCGTGTTCTCTGTCCGTTGGCGAGCCCTGCCCCCGTCGATCACTCGCATTCGGCGTGCAAGCGCACGAGGCGGCCGCACGAGCATGCACGGTAGCGCGTGTACACAAGAGGCGACGGGCTGTGCGCCTTCATCGGAGTGTCTGCAAGACGGTGACGTGACGACACAGCATGGCCTGCGTAGCGAAGCAGATGTGGCCGCATCACTGGACGCATGGAAGGCCGGAAACACACGATACGACACAGCAAAAAAAATGGCAAAGGCGTGCGGCAGAAGGATGCTGAAGAGGCGGATGCCCGCATGCTTTTCTGGTGGCAGCGACGGATTGCCGCCACGTCACACGGGTGGACTTCTGGTACTCCAAGAACCCCCTCCTCCTCCTCATCCTTCCACACGCGCACACGCACGGCGTCTCTCTCCCTGTGACTGTTTTGTATATGCTCACATTCTCTCGACGTGTTCCCTTTCGTCATCGCCACCTGTGACGCCGACGCACGTACGCTCATGACCGCGGTGGTTGTTTGTGTGCTGCGCTCATGTGCCCACCCCACTCCACTCCTCCCTTCCCTCACTAAACACACGCACACGCACACGCATCGACGTTGTTGCCCGCAGTGATCCCATCTGCGCTCCGCTGGCACTCTTTCTCTCGGCGCTTTTACGTCTTTTGGTATTCCACCTCTCGCTCTCCCGCGTGCACGCACGATCGACACGACCGCGCTGGTCGCACCCACGGGCACCCTCGTACAGAACTTCTTTTACCGCCATAGCGGCATATAGTAGTAGTGGTGGGGAAGGGGGTGGAAGCAACACCAAAAAAAAAAAGCGGGCACACCTCCAGAGCTTGGAACCATGAGCGCTGCGAATCCGTCTGGTGCTTCGGCGGCGCCGAGCGGCAACAAGGTAACCTTCCGCGTTATCCTTACATCTGAGCGCAGTCAACCATTTCGGGTGATTAGCATTGCCGAGGAGGCCCCGCTCACGGCGGTGCTGCGCTTTGCCGCCGAGGAGTTCGGCATTGCCTCCGTTGATTCCATGGCCGCGACCACTAAAGACGGCACCGGCATCAACCCTGCGCAGACGGCCGGCACGGTGTTCATGAAGTATGGCCAGGAGATCCGACTGATTCCGCGTGATCGCGTCGGTGCCGCCCCCTGCGTCCGCCTTCTGGGGAGCCGGTGGCGGTGGAGGGGGTGAGTGGCAAGTGATGCTGTGTTTCTTGTGTGCCGTACGAAGGCACCTGAGCTGCACCGCGCCTTTCTCGCGACACTATTCCCCTTCAGTTTTGGTTTTCTTTTGCTGTGGACTCTTCTCCCTTGCAAAGGCTTCCAGTGGCAGACACACACACACACGCACGTAAGTGTGTGTGTGTCTGCCTAGTGCGCTACAGCGCCTTCGAAGCTCCCCCATCCCTCCCCCCAACAACTACCACAACCACACACACGCGTGCGTGTGTGTGGATAAGCGCGCGTGTGTGCTGACGTCCGAGAGGACAACTGGGAACAAAGAAAAAGTAGGAGCGTGCGTTGTTCGCTCTTCCCCTCATGCTGGTGGACGTGCATGCCTGCGTGCGTGCCTTGCAGAGGCGGCCATGCTTTCTCGGACTCCGCTCTTTCTGCGCATGACATCCGTGCTTGCCCCCTCCCTCCGCTTCCCTCTCCCCTTCCCTCCCCAAACCTCGCCTCACCTCTCGCACGCGCTCTTTTGGCACACGCGTCAGCGCGCTTCTCTCGAGATTTCTCGTGTGGTCCGCCTTCTTTTTTCTTTTTCAGTTGTGTCTGGACGGATCGCACGCTTGTGTGCGGCGGTGTCCGCGCCCGCGCCCCCCATCCCTCTCTGTGGCGGTCTCTCACCTTCTCTATTGCTTCATCCTGTCTTGCCTTCGTCGTCGAAGACCCCTTTACCCTCTCCTTCAAGTGGGTCCCTGTTGGCGTCATCCGCGTTGACTGCGCTGATAATATACACGTATCACCCCTTTGCGTTGCGTTGCGCTTTACTCGGCCCGTCTGCCTGCCTTTGCCACACCGTCGAAAGCCCCTCTCTCCCCATCTCCCCCCTCCCCTCCCCACCCTCACGCGCATCCCTCCGCGCCAAGACTCTACCTTTCTCCCGTTGCCTCCATCTGCGTACTCCCGTGTGCGGCCCGTCTGTGAGCGCGTCGGCGTCCGGTGCCGAGATGGCGCTCTCCTCGCAATGGAGTCAGGCTGTCGTGGTGCGGGCAACGACCAAGGGTGAGGTAATAGTGCCGCAGCAGCCAAACAACGGCACCGCGCGCGCCATGGCGGCAGCTGGCAACCCCATAATCGTGCGTGCCCGCACAGCCGCCAACTTCGGCGAAGGGGTGACGCCGAATGCGGATGGCAGCGGCGACCGTGACAGTAGCGGGCACGGCTTCCTCTCTGCCTTCGTCACTGGCTACGACATCAGCCAAACCTTCTGGATACCGAACCCAAGCAAGGGGGAAATCGGTCTGCTGGAGTACCTCTATCGGCGCGGGCCGACGAACAAGTCGCACGTGCTGCTGCAGAGCCGCCCGCTCCCAGAGCTGCAGTTCAACTTTTCCACATGCACCGGGTGCAACATCGACCTCAGCCACAACATGTTCCGTCTCTCCAAGGCTGCCATGGCACTCCAGCACATGGACGCAACGCTCGGCGACGACGCCGACGCCTACGACGACAGTGAAGTGAACGTGAGCGTCGGCGGTAGCAGTACTGGCGGATCCACTGGATCGAACAACTTCTCTTCAAGCCTGTCATCGCCCTCGACGTCATCTCGGCGGCCGGGGTCGGCGCCGCAGCGGATCAGCATCTCGACTCGCGCCTTCAAAGTCGCCATGCGGGCGAGTCTGCAGTCCCTTCAGGAAGAGGACTACTACCTCGTCAAGTACCGCGACTACAGCGCCTGGGCCGTTTCCGAGTACCGCAGCATTTGCAAGACAGACTCCATGTTTGGTCGAAAGTACGTCGAGCAGTGCTTCGCCGTGCACGTTGGGCGAGAGCCAGGGGAGCTGGTGCTCATCACGGAGGCGCAGTTCCTGTACGGTGTCGACCTGCTGCAGCGGCAGCTGATAAACCAGCTTACGAACGCCGTACCGCGTCCACCGGCCGGCTGGGGCGGCGTGGACGCGAATCAGAGTAGCTACCAGCAGTACCAGATCGATATTAACTACAGCGCCTTGAACGCAGACCAGTTCCGCTCTCTCGGCGCGGTGCTCGGCGACGGCATGAGGCGCGTAGGGGTGACATGGGAGGAGGAAAAGCGCGCGGAGAAAGCGAGAGCGGAGGCGCATGCGCGGGCGAGGGGTGGTGACAACGACGATGATTACACGCCGCCCGCCTGGTACGACTGGACCCCCGGCGCGATCCGTGCGCGGGTGCAGCGCCGCCTTCACAGGTGTTACCGTAGTGTTGGCCAGCTCACTGTGCAGCTCGCCGTGGTCGGCGTATGCGGATTCTTCGTCTACCGCGCTGTGAAGGGGTACATTCCCGGCTTGTCCTCGCTGAACGATGGCTACCACGAGGACCGCGGCGGTGGCAGCCGTGGAGGGCGAGGAGACGGTCGCTACCGCGACTGCCGCCGTAGCGGTCGCGGCGACGATTACCTCTACGACTACCGACCGGGACTCTTCCGTAGCATCTTGATGGGTCCTAAGGAGGTGTTCGACTACATGTTAGCCCCTGCCCCGGATCGCTAGCTGTGGACGAACCTGCCGGGGGGCCTCTGCGTGTGCTGCGCCGGGTTCTCTTCCTCGCCTGTTTTTCTCGAATCCCTCGGTGGCTCTACCCCGCGTCGATCGTCGTTTCCGTATGGGACTGCCCTGCGTGCTTTTGTTCATACGTGCTCCTGTATGCGTTGCTGTGGCAGGGCGTGTCGTCGGTGTGCTTGACATGAAAGGAAAAGGGGTATGCTGTCGCGCCTTAAGCCGTCGGTGAAGGGCGGCGTGGCCGCATGGACGTGCTTCCCTGGAGCCGCATCGCGCAGAAGAGGAGAAACGGGCGCGTACCTACGGAGAGGGAGGGCGGGGAGGGATGCGGAAGAGGGTCATGTACCATTCAGCTGGGTGATGGGGCCGATGACCAGGGTGCAACGTCCCACGCATGCAGCCGCTTCCCTCCCAGGCTGCCCCTCCACCGACCCCCTGCTGCACCGCGACAGCGCACGCACGCTCTCTCACACACCTTTGTGCTCCTCTACACGCCCCCGCCTGCACACCCTATAAACTGGGCCGAGCCGAAGAGAGGAAGCCAGTTGTGTCACGCGTCAGCAGCCATTCTCGTGCGCTCTGTTAGCGTGACCTCATCCGCACGCGGGCGTGCGTCTTTCTTTCCGTACCTGTCATGCCATTATTTTCGCTCTGCGGCAAACAACCTGAGCGAGACGGAGCAGCAGCACACATGCTCCGTCATCCACGGTACGAGCGAGAGGGGGACGTGCATGAGCCCCATCCTCCTTTTCCCCCCTCCCCCCTCGCAGCGACGCACCCAGGTGCACGCCTCTCTGTGACCCTCTCTCTCTCCGTGCTTGTGCATGTGTGCGTGTGCGCGCACCATCGGACTCCACGAGGGGGGGGGGCAGCGTAATCGACTATCTTGAGTCCCGCTTCGCATCTCACTCACATTATGCACGGTTGCCTATTCTGTCCGTCCTTCTCCCTACACTTTTCTCTGTGCCTCTTGCTGGATCTGTGCGTACGACGGCCACCTCCATAAGCGGGTCCTCCCCTCTCGGTCTATCGTCGTGCCTGCACATCGTGGCCGGTGTTGTGAAGCCGCATCTCCCCTGCACACCCGCATTCGACGCATCTTGCACGCCCTCCCGTTGCTGTCATGCGTGCGTGCACGTGGCGGAGTACCACGGATCGTCGTTTCGGCTGTGAATGCCGCCGTGATGGAAAAGATGAGGCACGCGTGCCTTCCCCCCTCCCCCTTCCCTCACCCCTGTGACTCGTTCGTTCGCATCGACGAACCCAGAGAAGCCACTCCAGTGGAGGCAGCGTACCTCACCAGGATGCCCACTTGTACGGCCCACACCTTCTCTCACCGACTCCCACGTTGAGCCCTCGACCCTCCGCGCTCAGGCTCCAGCTGCGCTCTTACCCCACCCCGTCGCGTCTCCCATACCAGATATCCACTCCTCATCCATTTGCGTGATGGCTCAGACTCGTGCGGACTGCAATGCAGGGGCGTTGCAGTCGACCGGCTCACACATCGTCGTGCCGTCGTCGGAGTCACTGCCGCGGCCAAATTGATTCAACTGTCCGTATTACGCTGTTCCGCCGCCACCCAAGGGTGACGACGGTGCCCCAGATCAGCTCCTCCGTTACTGGACCTGCTAGGCCACCTGCTTCCCCCCCAAATGGTGACGGTGGTGACGATATCTCCGGCTGCTCCTTTCAGCGTTTCACGCCCGGACATCACCACGGTGGCCAGTGGCACCAGCACCTTCTGCGCCGCGGCGGTCGAGTCACTGATATCGGCGGAGGTACGCCGTCAGCACTTGGACGGCGTTTAGTCGAGTACCGCCTTCTCTCCTTACGGAGCCCCTCACACGAATCACTAGGGCCTGTAGTGATCATCACCACTGCCGGCGCTGCCGACGTTCCGACACCACCTGGGCGGCCTACACACGCCAGGCACGCGGTTTCGCCAGTGTCTGCACGAGCCGCACGAGGAGGAACTGATCTTCGGCACTGGAGGTCACGGACTGCAGGCCACGGCCGTCATGGCGCCTCACGTGGCGCACCGCCACCAATCAGTGCCGATATCACACGGCCCTTCTTACCTGGCCGCCACCGCCATTCACGACGCATCCTCGGTGAGGGAGACGGCGGTGATGAGCAGAGTACAGGCCTTCCGAAGACTGAAGCGCGCCGCTACTTGTGACGTGCAATACCGTGCTGCTCCCTCCTCGTTGTCGATGCCGATGCCTTTGCCGTCACAGAGGGAAGCGGTTGTGAGGCGAGGGGGGGGGAATGCTGGACGCTGTTGGCTACTTCTCTACTCATCTTGTCGTTCTGGGGCAGTCTGAGGCGTCGGTGAGCTGACGAGGAGACGGGCGCAGGGGCTATGTGCGTGGACGTCTGCGTCCCCAAGCCGATCCAGGGGCACAGGGCCGCGAGCCTCCGACCCACTCCGTCCTCTTGGTCTAGGTGCGTACCAGTACACGTGTACAACCGTATGCATGCACACACACACACACACACACTCCTGCTGATCCATTCGCGGCACTGCCGCGGGGTCTGCTGTCTTCCCGCTCAGCGTGAGCGCCGACTGTTGTGGGTGTCATGGCGGCTGTCCGGCGGGAGCACACAGAACAGTGGACGCCCACCTGACAGGCGCACAACACGCCACGAGGACGATGGCTTTACTGTGCTGTTACGGTCTCCCCCCTCTCTCTCCTGGGCCCGAGGCTGCAGGGCTCGCGCTGTTTTTCCCGGCTGCCCTTATCTCTGCTGTTGACCCGCTCCGCCACACCCCCGCCCGGCTCGCGTTTGCGGCGGGTCCTCGAGGCACTCTGTGCGTTTTTTCTTGGGCTACAAGAGATACCATTGTAGACTCTCCTGAAGGCGCACCTTGGATGGCGAATGGTGGCGGCTACCTCTCGCTCTCCTGCCCCTTCCTACGCCAGCGGATGCGCGTGCACGCGCATCTTTCTTTGTTCTGTGTACGCCTGCCTCGAAATACAGCGGTGCGCCGAGATCGGCGGAGAGGAGGAGGGGGGCGGGTCGATTTTCTTTCTCGTCCAGTGCAAGCGCGATGCTCGCTCCGCCTGTCAGCGCCACTTCTGGCTTAGCTTCGCTCTGCGGATGCTCCCCAGTGACGTCATGGGCCTCTTCTCTCTCGCTGTGTCCACTGTCCATGCCTTGCGAGCACGTCACGGCTCCACCCGGTGGGACGGGAAGCTGGAGGGACGGGTGGCTCCGCACTCTCGTCCGTGCACACAGGCACAGGCGTATAGGCGTACCGGTGCGCTTGTATGAAGAGACGCGCTCTGCTCCTGCCGGTATGGCTCTCTCGGTGTAAGCGGCACGACTCGCACACATGGCCTCGGGTGTACCTCGCTCTCCCGCCTCTTCTCTCTTTCTCTCTCTTTCACACACACACGCTGGCGAAGGTGAGGACGCACTCATCTGGAGGTCTGTCTGACTTCTTTGTTTTTCGCCTTGTGTTACGTCCTGACCCCCCTCCCCCTCTCTCTCCACCGCCACCACCGCCAGTGCCTCTGTGTCATCGCCGCACCGGTGAACGATTGCTGTAGCGCTCGCCCATGTTGGCCGCCGAACGCTGCCTCATCACCATGGGTATTATGGTGTGTGCTGTCGCCCCATGCGCGAACAAGGAAAGAGGGGTATCATCAGCAGCGGCAGCGTCTGGATGGGACGCTGATGCTGCGCCGTCCTCCACCACTGCGCTCGGCCTCTCCCCTCTGCGCATGCACGCAACTTCATAGGACAAGCAGCGTGATTGCTGAGCGCGATGGCGGCGGGGGGGGGAGGAGATGAGTACGCATGCTTATCGGCGCGGAGGGGGGAAGGGAGCACGGCTCGGCATCCTTCCTGCTAACCCAAGTTTTCTCCTGCGAGCAACTACGAGTCAGTAGCACTCACCCGCAGCGCTCACAGAGTGTGTGCTGAGCCAACGCCGGCTTCTCTTGCCTCCCCTCCACTCTGTCTCTCCGCCACCTCTCCCCTGCCCCTTCCTACCCGCCCTGCCCATCTTGCTCCCATGAGAAGTAAGTCGTGTCGTCGCCTGCATCGAACGCATGCGAGGGCGTTGCTCACGAAGGTGCCCCCTCTCTCCCACACCCGTATGCTTATCTCTGCCTTGTATAGACACAATATCCCGCGCCACTTCCCATCACATGATTCCGTCACCACCGTCGCAGGCGCCAGGCCGACACGGAGTTCCAGTTGGGATGGCTTCGGCACCCACCGAGCCCGACTCAGCGCTGATGGCACAGGAGAACATTACGCTGCTGCAGGCGCTGGTGCAGCCCACACGGTACCGCCGCCGTGTGCAGCCGCAGTTTGAGGCCTTTAGCCTCGATGACCCGGACTACGTGAAGTACAACCTAAAGGCCTACTGGCCCCGTCATCTCGACAGCGGTGCTGTAGCCGCTGACCGTGCTGCGCCGCGTCAGCCAGGGTCTGACAACCGCGGCAGTACCGCCTTAGCAGCGGTGGAGTCCTGCATGTCACAGGAACCACTTCGGCTGGCGAACGGCGCACCCCCGTCACCCTCGGCGGCATATGGTGGTCCGCAGCGCACGGAGTCGTGCAACATGGATCGTGATCAGCAGCCGCACTGCAAGGAACTCAGAACACGGTCGCCGCCGCTCCTTCCCGGTGCTGGTCGCAGAGGTGAAGGGGAGGGATCGCCCACCACGCTGTCGAGCTTCCACGGTGCGAGCGAACGGTACAGCGGCGACGACAACGTCGACAGTGCAGGTGGTTCATACGACCACACCGCATACAACGACGGCCACCGCCATCCAGAGCGACCGGCACCGCAGCACCCCAGAGGAGAGCCGCACGAGGGCTCGTCATCTTCGCGGCAAGAGACGGAGAACAGCAGTCGCCGCCCCTCCACGTACGACACCC
Source organism: Leishmania mexicana MHOM/GT/2001/U1103 (assembly GCF_000234665.1). Taxonomy (NCBI): domain Eukaryota; phylum Euglenozoa; class Kinetoplastea; order Trypanosomatida; family Trypanosomatidae; genus Leishmania; species Leishmania mexicana. The sequence goes on from NC_018320.1 coordinate 406,992, forward strand.
AACCGGAGCGCGAGAGAAGGCACCGTGAAGAAGAGCGACCGGGAGGCCAGCTTCGCCACTCGAGCACTTCGAATGCCCACGCACTCAACGTCGACGGTGGCGCGCGCTGGCGCTCGGGACTCGGCGGCTGCGACGGCTCTGCCACGGCTGACTGCCACGACCAATATGGGCCTAGAGCTGGAGAGTACGGCGTAGACAGAAGCCGCCCGCAGCGCCTCCAGGTGACTCTGCCGGTGGGGACGCAGCATTATGGATGGCCGCACGCCGTCGGTGCCAACGGAGGCGCGAGTGGCACTGTCTGCGACGGTCAAGTGGGCGAAGTGGATGAAAGCGAGGGCTCGTATGGGGACGGCGGGGCAGAGTGGGGGGCTGCTCTCGATGAGTGGGATGATGACGGGGAAGGTGGTGCGGCCCCGGTCAGGGCGCACAACCTCTACGCCAACGACGGCGAGGAGTGGATGGACACGAGGGACGGTGCGTATCATAATCGCGATGGCGATGACGCTGACAGCGAGCCCTTATATCTCCAGCCGCCTCCGCCCGCATCGAAGGAGCGGCAACCTCAGTGGTCTCTGCGTGCGTCGTTGCCAGCGGAGACGCCGGCTCCTCCATCACAGCATCGACATCAGCGCCCCACCAGGGATATCCAGCGGCAGGCGGCTGACGTGAGGGCGTTGCGGCCGTCGAGGAAAGGATCGCAGCAGTCGCGACCCGTCGAGAGAGAGGTCGGCCAGTCTTCCAAGAGGGACAAGAAGATACGGTCGAGCAAGCACAACCCGCGCGCCTTCCTGAACAGGACGGCGCACACTTGGGTGTCGACGAGCACAACCACCACGGTGATCCTGCCTCCCGCCACGGTGCAGCTAGTGCCCATGCCCGCGTTTGCCATGGCCGAGGTGAGGCAGCCCGTGGATGGACACTGGGGTGCTGCTGCCGTGTTGCCCCCGCCGTCGCCATACTCTCTGAGTTCCCAATCGATGCCGGGATATCAGCAGCGGCGCTCGCGGATGGAGGTGCTCGATGACAGCGGGAACTTCATCTCGAATGGGCGCAAGGACATTGGCAACTCCCTTCCATGCTTACCAAGCCGCAACACGGTATAGGAGGATGTGGTGCACCACAGCATGCCTGAGCTGTGATGGCGCGTGTGCAGGTCCACAACAGGACGGGGCGGGGAGGGGGAGGGAAGTGGCTCGCCAGCACGGATGTGTGTGTGTGTGTGTGGTCTCTCTCGCTTTTTCTTTTCGGTTTCATACCGCCCACCGCTTCGAGAATGCATAGTTGAAGAGGGTGAGCCTTGCCGGGGGTTGAGGCGATGGGGGGGGGGCTGCGTTGACGGCCAACGGAAGAGGAGAGTGCAGCAGCTCTCTGCATCTGGGCAGAAGGGGAGAGAGAGCGAGCGAGGCAGGTGGGGTGGGATGGAGGCAATCGAATGCGCGGACACGCACAGGCGAAGCTCGCTGGCAAACATCCCGCCCCTCCTGTGTGTGTGTGTGTAGGGGAGGGGTGAGGGGAGGCGGAGCGCGAAGCTTTATCACATGAAGCCGCTTACGCCTTTGACCTTGCCTTCTCGTTCTTGCTCTTGCCACACCCCAATCCCGCTTACCTCCACCTCCTCCAGGGGTCCTCCCCGCCGGAACGCCACACCCTCGAGAGGTTGGTACGGGTACCTGCCCCATAAACAGCGGCCAACCTTCTCCTCCTCCCTCTCCCACTGCTGTCCTTCGCCCACACGCCCGCACGGCCAAAGACGCCTCTGACCTTTTAATTTTTTGAAATTTCCGGCTGATCATTTCTTCTGCGCCTGTATCCCCCCCTCCCTCCCCCCCCTCCGCACCCACGCGCATGCATGGGTCTGTCTCCTACCGCCCATGTCGGGCTGGTGCTTCTTTCCGCTAATACGTACCGTGCTCTTTTTCGCTTGGGGGGTGGGGGGGGGTGGGGACGGGGCTTCACTTGTTGGCGCCTCGGCTCGACCCTCGCCCCACATCTTCTCCCGTCGTCTTTGGGCCGCGCACGCGCTTTCCTCGCTGCCTCGGCGTTTGCTTGTTTCTGCGTTCTGTGCCAGTGCCGCACCCCCTTTGATGACTGGAGGAGAGGGGGGATGGCGCCGCAGTGCGCGGTATCTCCCCCCCCCCCCCACACACACATGGACCAGGACCCCTCCCCACCTCGTCCACTCGGTGCGTGCGTGTGTGTGTGGGAGGAAGCCTTGTAAAAGGCGGCGGCGGGGGAAGGGCTGTTGTGGGGTGGGAAGATGTGCATGTAGGATGTGTGTCGGTGTCGGCATCGCCCCCCCCTCCCCCCACCTCTCACTTCCACGCTCTCTCAAACTGTTCGTGGGTTTCCTCCTTCCGTCTGCCGCTGTCTCTCGTGCCTTGTGCGTGCAGCTGCACGTGTGACGTCGCTGTGCTTCGGCGGCAGCGTGTGGTTGGCACCGATGCCCCTTTTCTCTCGGCTACTTCATTGATGTGCATGCCCCGTGTAGGGGTTTCCTCGAAGGAGAACAACGACGGCGTGGACAAGAAGGCAGTGTCGAGGAGAGCACCGACGACAGCACATATCCTATGGCGCGTTGTCGTGAGCCCTGGGCTGCCGAACATTTGCTGGTCTGTCTCTCTCTCTGTGTCTGGGTAAGCGCAGAAGGTGTGGTGCGGAGAAGAAGAGCGAGAGGGGATGGCGACGATGGAGAGAGCATTATCCGTGTCCTGTGCTCGCCCCTTTCAAGTGAACTTCCATCGAACAGCATGGCTTGTCGACGCCCCACCCCACCCTCCCGAACCTATCCTTTCCTTTGCCTCGTCTCCGTGTCAAGCCTCTCTCCCTCTCTCCGCGGTGACTCTGTTGTCTTCGGTGCAGCGGCTGGCGTGCACTCTCAGCGCACAGAGGCTTCCACTTCACCAGGCGCCCACGCCCGTATAAACTCCTCCCCCCTCCATGTAAAGCCGAAACACACAGTGACACGTCATCACACGCGCGCATCTTCTTACCCAGTGACGATACCTCGCCCTCTCTCGCTCTCTCACAAGCACCTTGCCCGTCCCTCTCTCGGGCATCTGCATCCCTCCCCACTTGGACTGCCTCCCGCTCAACGTGCCCGCTCCCGCTGCTTGAGTCTCCATACCCTTACAGACCAGCACGAGGTTTCCAGTCAAGTTCATCGGGCGGACAGGAAAAACAGGCACACACACACACACATACTCCCACTCGTACACCATCGTGTGACACCATCGGCTTCGGCGGCAGTGCACACGCGTGTTCTCCCCCGATCGATCTTGTAAGCAGACCAATACCGGGTCCGCGGCAACGGCAGCAACCCGCCAGCAAAAAAGTTACACATCATGGCCCACCTCGGCGGACACACGACTAAGCAGACCTACGTGACGAAATACACGACAGACATCGACCCTCGCATGCTGCCGGACTTTTCGACCCGCGGCGCCGTGCCAGCAGAAGGCTGGCGCGGTGATGAAGCGCCCAGGGAGCGACAGGCAAGCGCAAAGTATGCTTCACAACCGCCTTTCGGCCTGGAAGGGCATCATCACCCACTTCGGAATTCTTACAACTCACCGCCGCCTCACCACGGCGGCGCTCCTCCTCACGATCACGGCTGTCGCCAACACCCTCCCGCTTCCCATCACGACGAGTACGGATGCGGCGAGGCCTCGGCGTCAACATCGTCCGCCACTACCTCAGCCACTTCCAGCTCCAGCAGAGCCGATAATGGCAGTTCACACCGCTTGCGCAAGAAGTACACCACCACCACCGTCACAACGATCACCACCACCACGATCCTGCTGCCCAAGATGCAAGAGGCCTACGTATTCCCCTCTGTGACGTCCCATCACACGGACCAGCGGCAGAACGTGGGAGGAGCAGGCGGACCACACGCCATCGCAGGCGGCGGCACGTACGAAGACGTGCAACCACCGCAAGGGCGTGGGCGCCTTTATGAGGTTGCCAATGGCAGCGAGAGTAGCAGCCAGCTTCAGGAGCCAAAATTTCACGCTGACAATCGTATCGTGCCATCGAAGATGCAGCTCGGCCCCAATGGCGAGGGCTCGCAGAGCTGGGAGTTCCGCCAGCACACGGAGAATCAGGTAGAAACAGAGGAGAGCCGGGGGCGGCTGCCCACGCTGCAGGACCTCGGTATCACGAGTTACTTTGCCACGGACAGCACAGGAAATGGAAGCGCGGCGCCGCGGCGGCGGGAGGTACCGTATGCTCCGGCGTCGCACAGCGCCAGTAACGGCGCTGCCCCGCTGCGGCAGCAGCCATGGGTGGCGGCGGAGACGCGGTACGAAGTGGAGGGCGGCAAGCGATACTACTAGGGAGGCATCGTGACACGCCATCCCCCCCTCCCCGCTTGGCTTTCGTGCGCAGCCTTATTCTCTGGTGTCACTGCTGAGCGCCAACGAGCCGTCCGTTGGCAGCCGGTGCGCCGGGATGGAAAAGTGACATCTGGCCCGCGTTCCAGCGCTTTCCTTTGCTCTTTGCTGCCGTTGGTGATTTGCCTGTGAGACCCGTCCGGCACGCCTGCTTTGCTGTGCTGGCGCATGCGCATGCGGTCTCCCAGTAGAGAGCGCTCATGGAGGGGGTGTGCCACCACCCACCCCCCTCCTCCTCCTCTTGTATGTACACGTATTGACGGCGATGGGAGCCGTCGGATGATTCCTCATTGTTGCCGTTCTTGGGTGTGCGCGTGCATTCGCCGTACAGGCTGTCCAACACGGTGGGCGCGCGTGGCCGCGCAAGCGTTCGCGCGTCCCTCCCCCTCCCCGCGGGTTGCACTCGACACGCTTCGCGCCGGACCACCGCCCCTCGGCCCACTTGCCGATCTTTCTGTTTTCGCCTTGTTTCCGTGGCATACACCGTTTTATGGTTTTCATATCCTGTGCCTTCATACTGGTGCCTTTCCTCATCTGTGTCTACCGTACGCCCCTCGGCCATTCATCACCCCGCCCCACCCTCGTCCACTCGGTGTGTGTGTGTGTCTGTGGGAGGAAGCCGTGCAAGCACCCCCGCCGCTCCCGCCCCTCTGTCCCCTGCCAAATGCTGCAACTAGTGGTGGTGGGTGGCAGGACCCAGGCACCCAGGGCGTGGCGAGGTCAGAGTGATGTATTCCGGCTGATGGTGGCGGCCAGGCCCTGGATGGCGCTGCGTCGGAGCGACCTGCGGCCGTGCACACGCCTCTGCCATCCGCATCATGCGGGGGTGTCGAGGCAACTCGAGTGTATGCCACCCCCGGCCGACTGCCCTGCTGGTGGGGGGGGGAGCCTGAGGCACATGGAGTGAGGTAGAGCTGGATGCAGGGGCGGTGCTGCGGTGGCTGAGTCGGCGCACTGCTGTACCGCACGTGTCTGGCGGCTGCCTCGCACCGGGTGGCGGGGGCCTGTGGTCGGGCCGCGAAGGGGGTGGGGTGGGGGTGGTCGAGTGGGGCGTGTGACTGGGTGCTGCACGGCCGCGGACTGGACGCGATGGAGAATACCTCGCATAGGGAAGAATGTCTCCGCTGCTTCCTTCGTGTGTTCTGCAACTGTGCATCATGTGCGGTGGGCGACGTGTGCCCTTACGTCTGCATCAGTGCGGGTGAGCCGGGGCGTTCGGGTGTCCTCCAACTTTTTCCTACGAAAGGGAGGCAACTGAATGCAGCGACATGTGTCTGTATGGTGTGCGGAAGGGGAGGGGGAGAGAGGGGGGAGGGAGGAGGTGTCAGTGTGGCGTGTCTGTGGAGAGGTGTTCCTGTTGATATGTGTAAATTCCTTTCGTCGAGGCTGCTCGACCACCACCGCCTCCCTTTTCCTGCTCTCCTCTTCGATCGGCACACGGCGAGCTCACCACCCCTCCGCTGTGATGCGCGCCTTTCTGTAGCCGTTGTTTCTTCGTGTTACTTTCATTGTCGTCATATCGCCTCTCCTTCGTTCCCTGTGCGCTCCACACTCCCCCCCCACCACCACACCACACCCTCCCCTTCCGTCGCGCGTGTTCATGCTCACACCGAAAGTGAGAGAGACACCCACACGCACAAGGATCATCGCGGCCACGGCACCGTGCGAACGCGCGCGGCTGCATTTTTAGCGCCGGTGCCTGTCTCCAGCAGATGATGCGGGGGGAGGGGGGAGGAGTGTTTTCTCCCTTATTCTGCCCGGCGCCTGCTCGCGCGGCAGTGGGCAGGTTCACTGCCGTCATGGCTGCTTGTCGCTTCTGGGGCCCGTGATGATGGAGGCGGAAGGCGAGGAACATGTGTATGTGTGTACCTGTTTGCGGGGGTGGGTGGGCATCATGGCGTGTGCGTGTCCGCCTCGGTTTCTCTGTATTGTACCCTCCCTTTTGCCAGCACTCTATCTCCTCTCTCTTGTCATGCTCAGAGAGGACGGCGCTGCGATCTTCAAGCGAAATGCGCGCCGCGGCTCAGCCGCCGCCGCCGCAGGTGAGTGACGTATGCACAGAAGAGGTAGAGAGAGGGCGCGCTCGAGAATAAAGATCGGCGAGACACCGCAGTGGCAGACATCGGGATGAGGGGGGTGGGTGCGTGGGGGAATGAGTAGGTCAGTGCGGCTTGATGTGATCCTTGTTCGCATGGAGGCCTCCAAGCCTTTCCATCCACGCTACATGCGCGCTTGCGTGTTTACGCATGACGGAGGGGCATGCTCCTCATCTCTCTCTCATGCGTGAACACACGTAGCTATGAACCTCCCCCTCCCTCTTCCTCCGCTTCCCCGCTGCCTCTTGCTTCTCTTGGAGGGCTTCTCTGGGCTGGCAGAGCGCGTGTGTTGGGAGGGAGACTCGTGCCACGTACGTTATGCATGCACGAGCACCCAGGCGCACACTCCCGCAGATGTCCATTTCTTTGTGTGTGACACGTTTCTCTCTCCGTCGCCGCCGTCGCCGTCGTCGTTGTCTCCGTCCCTACTCAACTCTGTATGCCTCCCACCCCTTCGACTTTTTCTGCCTCCTCTTTCTCTCGCTTCTTGTCGTGGATCGGCGGGTGACGCACACCCCCCTTCCCCTTCCCCTTCCCCTTTATCCGTGCACCCACGCACATATCGCTACGCGGAGGAACACGCGCACACACGCACACAGAGAAAAGAAAACAACAACGGTGAAAAGGCGCAGCACCGAGGAAATAGGCAGCAGCGACGTGAGACCACGTGGCACAAACTCGCCGAGCAGGACAGCGCGCACGTTCACCCAAAGCCTTCCTCTCCGACGACAAGGGCAGAGCCTAACAATATATATATATATATATCTGGATAGATTTAGGAGGAGGGAGAGCTGAGCTGCCGAATCGTGCGTGAGCGCTGCTGCTCGAGTTTTTCTCCTTTGCCGACTGCCACGCTGCGCGTCCTTCTCGCTCGTCCTTTGCATCGCTTCCTCCTTGGTCCGCACACCCATGCGCACGGGGGCGCGTGCGTGCAGAGAGGCAGAAGAGACGAGACCGGGAGGGGACATTGCCCATTCATGCGGGGCAGCGGTGATTCGCTCCTCTTCTTCTTTGGCGTTCACACCGTCCGCACCGCCCCCGCTTCCGCTTGTCCGTGGCTGCACGCCCACGCCCCTTCTCGGCAGCCCTCCGGACGTGTGCCACCTTTTTTCTAGTCCGTCTTTCCAGCGCTTTGGCGGTGGTTCCTCTCGTGCAGCCACCGCACACCCCCGAAGCGGTGTCCATCCCTCCCTCGCCCCCCTCGCTCACACACACACACACATATCTATATCTATATATAGATAGATATAAACATATACATACATATATACATATATACATATATATATATATACATACGTATTACATATTCTGTGTCCCTTTTCCCATCTTGCTCTCTTCTCCGGTGTCCGCTGGGCCACGCCATTCTTCATCCTCCATCCGTCGTTCTCTGTTGTCTTTTTTAAATTATTTTTCCGTCTGCCCACCACCCACGTGAGCCAGCGGTGTCTGCCTTGGGTGTCTGTGTCTGTGTGCGCGACTCACGCGCGGTCGCAGGGGCTCATCCGCTCACCACTGCTGCTCCTCCTCGCCTTTTTCTGCCTTCTCTCTTTTGTGTGTGTGTGTGCGCTCCTCGTCCCAGCTCTTCGGACGTCCCGCTTCCTCCCCTTCAGCAGCAGGAACAGCAGAAGACTCAAGACGTGCCGTTATTGTGCTCCTTGCAGATTGCAGGCCTTCTCCGGCGTTTCCCTCGCATCCGAGTTGGGGTGTGGCCTTCCTCAGGACCACCGCGTCCATCGCCATCCCTGAGCAAAGACTCCTTCTCCTCGTGCCATCTGGAGGAATGCTGCAGCAGACCTCATCGGCTGATGCACACCCGGACCAAAGGGTGGCGCATAGCACAGCGATCAAGGAGGCTGGCAACGCGTGTGAGGACGACGACAGAGCGAACCGAAACATGAATGGCGCCAATCACCACCCCAGAGCTGCAGCCGATGTGCGTCAGAAACTGAAGGAGGCCCTACCACCGGCGCCGCCATCGCTGCCTCGGCACGCCACCGAGGGATCGACCACACTCTATTCCTCATTCTCTAGCAGGGTCTCTTCGGACGAGAAGCGCACCGCTGCGGTCGCCGTCTCGCCAAGCCCGCTCGCCGTCGTATCTCATAACCCAACACGGATGAATAGTGGCATGGGCAGCGCTGCACCGCTACCACGCGATCCACGCTTGTTAATACCACCGCTGCGCCACAACGAAGCGAAGTCGACCGCTATGTCACCGCAGTTGAACGGAGACGCGATGGATGGCGCGATGTTGAGCGATCAGCTGCATCTGCCCATCCCAAGGTCGCTCCTCCACACATCACCAGCGAAGTGCACCCTCGTCGCTGACGCCACGGCCGCTCGCCCACTCTTTATCGACTTGAGCTCGCTTCGACCGGCCGACATGCTGGAAAACGCCCCTGCTTGTGCCTCTGCTGCTGCGGAAGCCGCAACCGCTGCTACATCTGCCGTGCAGCCGTCTGTCGTGCCGGTGCCACGGACACCACCGGCGCTAGACACGCTGGTCGTCGATACGAGCGAACACACTGGTGGTAGCACGACACCTCGCGCGGCTTCCGCTACCGGTGGATCGGCTCCTGCTCCCGTGTCGACAAAAGCGCTGACCACAGCGGTTGGCCGTGTGACGGGCAAGGCCAACGCCTCACGCAGCTTGCGCACCCAAGTACGTTGTCCGCCCACTGCCGTGGCAGTGCTACCCCTTTATGCCCAGGGTGCGAGTGACGGTACTTCCTTCGCCGGCCCTCCCGTTGCTGCTGCAGCTGCCCTGCATCTACTGCCGTCTTCTTTCGGTGCCCTCACCGCAGCCGACACGAGCCACCTCACGCCGGCATCAGGGAGCGCCGGCGAAGGAGGGCGTCTGCCGTCATGCTTCAGCGGACATCGTACGGCTGCCAGCCCGCCCGACTTTCAACCGTCTCCTCTGACCCACGCCACCCACGCCGCCTCGTCCCCGTTTGGATTGCCGCTAGAGAAGTCGCCAGCCGCCGGTGCCACCGCCACTTCCGTGACTTTCGAATATGGGCCAGTGGAGGAGGAAAGCGGGAGGAGCGGCGAATACGGAGACAAGCCCGCTCCGCGGTGCCGCGTGGCAGCCGTGCTGAAGGCTAAGACGACGCCTCTGAGTGCCCTGGCGTCAGACAGCCACCGTGAGCATCCTCGGGCTCTCTCTGCACCTGCAGCTGCAACGGTGCAGCGGTGTGGGGTTCGAAGGGGCAATGCGCACCGGAATGTGCTTGACAACGGCGGCCCTTCTCGCGGCGGCGCGCGGGGGCCGCCGTTGGTGTCGATGAACGAGGCTATTGCAGATGCCCCGCTTCTCTGTTGCGCGGCATCAGACACGGTGGCGGATACTATGGTGTCGACGCCGCCGTTAGCCGCCTCTGTTCGACAGGATTCGACAGACACTGCTTTCCTCCAGCTGGCCGCTCGCCGCCATCAGGTCGCGCTTCCGCCAGCGCAGGCGCCGCTGCAAGAGTCCGAGGCACTGCTACCGCCACCGACGACCAAGGCTCCAATGCAGCTTTCTGCGTCCTTCCCTGCTGGAGAGGTGCTTTCGCTGGACGGTACGCTGCGGCGCTGCGCCGACGACGCTGCCTTGGCTTCGAACATGAGTAAGGGATCGCCCTTGTCAACCGCCGTGGCCTTTGCTGCCACTCCTGGCACAGCGGCTTCTGCCTCCTCGTTTTACTCTCCTGCGAGCGTGGTAGGGGCGTTCTCCGAGATGCGGAAGCGTGCATACGGTGGCGCGCGGCCAGCGCTCCCTGTCCAGCCGGCGCGGCTTGCAAAGCAAAACACGCCGTGCTCGGCTCTCTCGATGTGCCCAGATGTGCTTCAACAGGGCGTCGATGTACGGGCTGCTGTCGCACCTGCGACACCCGCCGATGGACGTGCGGTCTGGACCTCGCCGCAGCGAGCTGCCTGCACTGCCGCCTCCAGTCCCGGGGGCGGCGTGTTTCCACGCGACGACGGCACCTCAGTCCTGCAGCTGGTGCCGACCACGTCGCAGGAGTTTCTTGTGCCCTGTGCTCAGCGCATGGGTGGCGGTGTTCCCGACGCACCACCCGCGTCGACAGTCGAAGTGGAGCCAGTACGGTACCCGCAGGCCCTCTGCGTCAACCCTCCTGGGCAAGCAGCAGACACCGCCTCGCAGCTGCCCCACCCCGCCAGCAAAAGCGTGACTGCCGTCTTCCAGCTGCCCGTGAACGCTGCTGCGCCTCCAGCAAAGCTCGTTGCTAACTCTCAAGCGCTCTCGGCGAACACCGGCAAGAATTGTGTGGCGCGGAGCAGTGTAGAGGCACGGCAGGTACCCTCGCCTTCGTCCGCACCACAGCCTCAAACTGCGCAGAGAGAACTCACGGTGTTGCATGCGCTGCCCACGCACCGCATCACAGAGACTGCTCGTTCTACACAGCGGCACACAGCGGGGTCGTTGTCTCGCTCTGTGGAGCGTGATCCGGCAGTTTTCGGAGGAGCAGGGGAGGCAGGTGGCGGCGCTATCATGTCACCTTGCCCATCCGCGGCGTCTGTGATGGGCATTACCGTGCACGCGATGGCGGCCCCTCCTCACGCCCGTGCTTCAGCGTTCGAGAGGCGAGATGCACCGAACAGGCCGCAAAGCACAAGCCATCGACGCAGCTCTACCAACGTCAGCAACGAGCCTCGCGGTGTCGCGCGTACCATGTCGTCTGTCTCAGCAGCCCCGTTGTACTCCTTCGCGCACGTCACACATCGCGAGCAAGGGCAGACGGAGCTGTGCCGTCTTTTCATGTGCTCCACACCACCTCCTCGGCCACCTCCGCGCCGGACAGCCCACACGGCACCACTCCCCGCCCATATTACTGCTGCCTCTGCCGCCGCGTCATCGTCGACTTCTTCTGAGACGACGCCGCTGTGCAGACCGGTGGATGTGCAAGACGCAGGGGCAGAGGATGGAGCACTGTCCATCATACCAGCTGCCATCGACACGGCGGGCAGCAACGCATCTTCGTTGGCGGCGAGTGAGTGGCTGGGTGTACTGAAGGACTGGACTCCGACTCAGCTAGCGGCGTCGCAGCCACTACCAGCATCTCAGCTAGCAGCAGAGGAGGTGGAGGTGGTGCCGGGTACGGATGCGGAGAAACCATCGACAGAGGAGACACCTCCTCCCACTGTCGCCATCCCCGCAGCGCAGGCGGAGGCTCTCCACGCGCGCACAGCTCGTGCCAGCGACACTGCCGAGACACCAGCGAACATGCAACGTAGAGACGCACGCGGTTTTTCCGCTGCGGCGTTTCCTGTCCATCACAATTGCCGCGGTGTACGCGTGGGGGAGCAGCGTGATGATAGACGGGGCACTGTATTGGCTGCGGAAACGCCGCACACCTCGCTATCGGCACATGGCGTGCCTGTCGCGGACAATCTGCTCAAACACCCCACCACTGCCCCGCAAGAGCGCCGAGCTCGCGGCGGAGAGGTGTCAGCATCGATGGTTCCCATCACTCGCCTGCCAGCATCGGAGTGTGCGACTGCGACGCCGTTTGCATGGAATGGTGTGGCAGCCGCAGGGGCACAGTCAAGGCCGCAGACTGCAGCAGCTGCCGCAACTGTGACGCATGCCCAACCAGTGCCATCGGGTCCTTCCTGGGAGAGGATGGAGCCGCTGCCCGTGGGGCATCGTGCACCTGCCACGCCAACTGTCACCCCGCTAATGGCACGCACGTTCCCGTTGCGCTCAGTTCCGGCAAAGACGGCTGGAACACGGCTTTCCATCCCCCACTGCGTGCCAACGCCGCCCTCGCTTCTGTTGTCCTTCCAGCAGCAGTGCACGCCTCGAGGGGCGGTCTTCACAAGTCTCAAGTCTGCCTCGCTGCAGCGTCCTTTGCACCCAGCGGCTCCCGGGCCCTTTCGCCAGCCTTCCGCTCCTGCCACGCCGCACCACCGAGGAGAAGGGGCACGCAACGGGTCTGCGAGTGGCGCAGCTGTCGCTACACTACAACATACCCTGATTGCCCAGCAGCTCGCTGGCGGCGCCGCGGCCAGTGCGGTCCACGAAGGTGAGGTGGTGTGGGAGGTGCTGCCTGACGCTCACGGCAGCAGCTGCGACTGGCCAAACCCGGGGTCGTCGTGCCCCTCCTCCGTAGCCTCCAGCTGCCTCCAGCGCCATCAGCTGCAGGCGGGGTGGCGCACCGGGCTGCCCCGCTCCCTGCCCTTCTTTGCTCTGACACATGATTCGATGCCCATGGCGATGCTCGGCCCAAAGTCAGAGGTAGCCATGCGCTGCAGACCCTCCTCAACCGAGCCCGGCGGGGGCGACGAGACGACTTCTGGCGGCCACAGTCGGCGCCAAGCTAGACCAGTACCCCACCAAGAACCGCAAGCCGCACAGCGGAGCTCTCCATCCTCTTGGCCGTGGTGGGGAGGGCAGTACGCCTTGACCCCAGGTCAGAGGTTGCCAGGGCGAGTGCAGCGTCACGGCCAAGGGACTCGTACTGGCGACTTCTTTGTTGCGTTGCCGTCGAACCCCGACATGGTAGACGGCGCCGACAACGCGGCAGCGCCGCATTGCCGCCCCACACTTTCATCCTCGGCAACAGCAGTGGCGGCTGGCGGAGTCGGGACTGTTGGTGACGAAGGAGGGCTGGCCCCCACTGCTTGTCCGATTCCAGCCGCACCTACGTCTTCGTGGCTGTGCACTGCGCACCTTGCAACGACACGAGAAAGTGTTGGCGGGCGCGCTGGAGCTGCAGTCGAAAACGGTGCAGCATCAGGATGCGCCACCGCGGGCCAACCTCTGCATCGTGTTCCTGCCGCCGCGCCAGCCTCATCGCCAGGAACTACCACTGCGGCCGAAGCGGGGACGCCGGCAAGGGCATGCACAGGCTCGGTGGTGACGGGAGTCGTGGGATACTACGGTGCCTACCAGCGTACGCAGCAACCTCGCAGCAGGAAAAGTGGCCAGCTACTGCCGTCACAGACGTTTTACTCTCAGCCCTCGATGGGCACCGGCTCGCAGTCGCCACAGGACGGTCGAGGAGGGGAGGCAAGAGGGAGTACGGGTACTGCCAGTGGACCCGGCTCGCTTCCAGTGGCGGAGGCTGGCATGGCACTTCCAGACACCACTGCTGCTGCCGCTGCTGCAGGCTCGCCGGAGCCGCACCGCCACTACTACCACCAGAGTGGAGTGCCGCTGCAACGATACAGCGATGAAGGGAATGCCGCGCTACGTGACCCTGGCGGGGTCAAGGGTGACTACGGGCCGCAACGCGCGCCGCAATTGACTCGGGCATTGCTCGACCAGCTGCAGTGGAGCTACGCCGCGGCAGCCGATGCGTCGTCTCGACCGCCCTACCTACCCATCGACCTTCCCTTGAAGGAGGCATTCGTGGCAAGCTGGCACGACGTCATACACCAAGATGCCCACAGCAGCAACGGCTCTAAGGGTGCACCAGGGATGCGGCAGCGTCCGCCGCTCCCAGCCCCGTCCCGCGGCCAACGCGTGGAAAACGTGCCGGCTGTGCTTCCCAGGAGTGGGTGGACGGTTGCGTATTCCCACCATGGACCCGACTCGCCACCGCCGCAGCCGCATGTCGCCGCCGGTGCCGCTGCTATGGACACCCGCTCCGAATCACCGATTGCCGCCCAGCCCGATCTCACCGCAGCGGCGCAGGCGGAGCGGCTGTATATGCAGCGGTACATCTCTTCACCCTCCCCCGTCCCTATCGCACCACCGCCGGTGATGCGTAAGAATCACGGCGCCGTGCTGCGGGCACCCGACCCGCAGGCGCTGCCGTTCGTGGTGTCCTCTCAACAAGCTCAGCCCCGTCTTCTCCGGCGCAACCTCGTGGAGCAGCGGACTCGTAAGCACACCAACCATACGGGTGTCGGCACCGCAAAGCCGGCACCCGTATCCTTGCAAAAGATGACCTTTGCGCCTGAGAAAGTCCTGGCAACGCCTCCGTCGCTGACATCACTGGAGCATCAGCAGGCGCCTGTGCTGAAAGCCGTCGCCACTGTGCCTGCCGCACCGCCACCAGTGCCGTGGACCCCGAAAAGCAACGGTCCAGGTGTTGGCAGTGAGACGCTGAGCGTCACAGAGGCTTGCCCCATGCAACGGTCGCCCGGACCGCGCATCAGCAATTTTTTCCATCTCTTCCGGGAGCGCCAAGGGCAGGGGCGCGGGGGGCGGGTGTGGGTCGCTCATTGATGACCTCGACTGAAGCGCGTGACAGCGTGCGAGAGGCGACGGCCAGTGAGGGAGGACGGTGCCGCACCGTGTGCGCGCATGCGAGTCCCTCCACCCTCCCCAACACCCACCCAGAGTTAATCTTTCGTTCTTCCTTTGTGCGCCTACCTTTTCCTGGTGGGTGTGACGCAACTGTTGGGGCAGGGGGGGGCTCCTACGCACCTCACATTTCCGTGGCTCCCCCCTTTCCCCCCTCCCCACTTGATGACTGTCTGTTCCCCGCCTCCTGCGTTTTCCGAGGTTGTACCGCGCAACATCCCTCTCTTGTGTTGCGGTGTGTCGTAGCGGATCGTGCTCCGGTACTTTGTGACCATGCGCGTGGGCGTAGATCTCTCCCCTCCTTCATCGGTTGGCCAGCTCCTCCCGCCGTCTTGCAACGAGCGCGACACGAGCACAGACGCCTCTCTTCGCTCTTGTATCTGCCCTGCAGCTTTATTCCTCGAGGTACGAGTCTCCCCACCGCTCTCGCTCTCCGGCGTGCGTGCGGCATTTCTCTTCCGGCATGCACGCGGGCTCATACCTTTTTCCACCCTTTGTCGCCTGCCTCTCCCCCCCACGCCCCTTCAAACCGTTCGCCTCGCTGTGACACCGACCGCCTTCGAATTCGGTGTGCTCCCGGTGGTGCGCTACGCTAGGTTGATCTCTCAAGCACACCCGTGCGTATGCGAAACAGAGGGGGTGGGGTGTGGCGCGCCGGCGTGCGAGCCCCGAGACGGAGCGCGTTGACAATCCGCCTGGCAGTCTGTTCTTTTCACTGCTGCGGATCCCTTCGTGATGGACTTCCCCCCGTCTTTGCTCATGGGCCCTCGCATCTTTCAGGTCGTTCCCGCATCTTCTCCCTCCTTCCCTGATCACCGCCGCGCGACTGCGCCTGTGAAGACCAACAGCGAACACAAGCACCTAGACGCGCAGCCCTGCATCTCAGGGTCGTGGTGATCGCAGACACGCTCACCTAGACCTGCATGCAGGCTCACGCTATCACAGCGCCCACGTACCCGCTCGCGCGATGCAGCAGACCATTCCTCATGTAGCTGACGTACACCCCGGGCGTGCGTCGCTCGCCGCGACCGCGGACAAGCGCCTTGTGGAATTTACATTGCCGGAGAAGAGCGACGCAGCGATCCCGAGCAAGCTTACATTAGCCCCTGTCGCCACGGAGGCTCTGCGGCCGCTTTCCTTGTTGTCCGAGGCGCGTGACGGCGATGACTCGCCACCGCTGGAGTTGAACCCCAATGTGAGCAGTTTGCAGGAGAGTGGCAGCGGAAGCACCCGGCAACACGATGTGGCAGCCACCTCGGCGGTGGTGGCTGAGAGTGGGATACCTGCGACTGCGGCGCAAGACGGCACCGCTGTCAGCACTGGAGAAGCCATGGCGACTCCGGTGGAAGCGGTACCACCGGCGGCGACCCCACCTTCTCCGGTGGCCACCAAGGCTGCCGCGTCGGCATTGCGTGCGCCGTCTGCACTGGAGCCGTCACTGATAACGCGGCTCCAGGGCGCAGCACCTGCAGTAGGCGCCAAGGAGAGAGGGCACCCATGCTTTGAGCACCTGAGCCCCATTCGCTTCACGTCTCCGGAGCTGAGCACGTCCGCAAGGAAAGGCAGCAGCTGTCGCGGCCACGGTGGTGCCACCGGTGCCTCTGGTTGTGTCTCGGGGCGTAGGGAGTCGTCACAGCACTTATCCGTGTTGCGCCGCCGGACGCCCGGTGCCGCTATACGACACCGCCGCCGCCACTTCAGTCGTGGCGACCGCCTCAGCTGCAAGAACTTCTTTTTCCAGAGCGAGAGCACTGCCACCTTCGGCATCGGCACTGTGGGGCTCTTCACCGCCACTGCAAAGCCGGTTACTGGCCCTCGTGTGGCGAAGCGCAGTTTGTTGTCATCGGTTCACCATCATCGGACACATGGCGAGCGGGGACAGAGGTCTGTATCGCAGCCGACTGTGCCACAATCCTACCGAGCTGCTCCACCTCCGACTTCGGGGGCCGCCGGTGCCGCGTCGGCAGTTCCTTGCTACTACACCCCTGCCTGCTACATGTCGCGTGCGGTGAACGGCATCACTGCGTGGGAGAAGCGGCAGGAGGAGTACCGGCACTGGCGCCGCGAGAACTTGAAGGGGTCGACGTATTACCGGTTCTCCAGGCCACTCAATACCCTGGGCGGCGCAGAGACAGAGGCGGAGGAGAACGATGCCTTGCCGTCTCTGTACAACGCCTACGCTCCTGTTCTTTGCTCTTCCGAGGAGCGACACCGTATTGAGCGCCGCCGACTGCGCGCCATTGAGGCGGAGCGGACGGCGCGCTCGACCGCGCGCGCGCACGAGCAAGCGGCGTACGAGGACGAGGTGCTGCTCCAACGCACACGCAAGCTCCGTGGCGAGGCTGTTGACCTGCCCGACTCCTACCTGCGCGCCGCCTACCCTGATCCGTCCACGTTCACCGGCTACGCAGAGCTGGTCACTGGAGATGACAAGGGCCGCAGCTACCCAACACCGCATGCAAGCAAGGCCGCCAGCGGTTATCTCGCCAACCCGAAGCTCGTCGTGAAGGATCATCACCGTGCCATGCAGCAGTACCTCGTGGCGAGGCAGCAAGCACGGCTCAATCAGGAGGCGCAGCGCTTGGAAGCGGCCGAGCGTCAGCGGCGTGATATTGAGGCGCAGCTGACGGACTGCCAGTTGCAGGAAGCAGCCTACCTCGCGTCGTGGATGGAGGGCCGCCCGCGGGTGTGTCGTGCGCGAGAGACAGAGCGGCACGCGCGGCAGGAGGCAGAGCAGCGCGCCTTGGATGAGTGGAGCCGCGCGGCTCAGACGCGCGAGCGGGCGGCGTACGCCCTGTACGCCTCTCATGAGGCAGCGGCCGCCACAGCGCATCAGCAGGAGCTGCGCGCGCGTGCCGTTGCGCCGCGACCGTACAACCGCAAGGGCATCTCTGGCAGCCATCGTCCTGAGCAAGAGGTGCAGCCTTTGCCAGCGACGTCAGCTGCAGAGTACAATAGGGCTGCAGCGCGCGTGCCAAGCCCGCCGCCTACTGGCGTTTCGGACTCGTCAGGGACCGTCGGCTGTCCTCCGCAAGCAGCCGCTCCCCCACTGCCGATGGTGCCGAGTCAGGCACCGGAGAAGTTGGCGCGGGCAGCTCGGCCCGTAACACCCGCCGTGCGCCCCGAGACACCGGCGCTGCCGCCATCTCAGGTGGTGGGCCCCACCTCGACAAACTTCTTCAACGAGGTGAAGCAGTGGACGCGGGATTTTCCGTCGCCCAACGCCGTTCCCGTCAACGGCTCCGACGCCGCGTACCGGCGGGCGTGGAAGGCAGAGCTAGAAGAGGGGCAGCTTCGCTTTAATCGTGAAATGACGCAGCGGCAGCGCGAAGATATTGCGCGCCGTGTGCAAGAGGCGCGCGAGAAGATGTTTGAGGGAAGCTGGCAGCAGGCAGAACAGAAGCGGCACGAGAAGCGTGAGCTGGCGGCGCGGCGCGCCGATCATACGCAGGCAGAGGTCGAGGCCGCCACGGCGGTGCGGTTGGAGGTGCGGCTGGAGTCGCATCGCGCCCAGCAGCAGAGAATGATGCAGGCCGCCGAGCGCTACAACGAGACCCAGTTCCTGCGGCAGCAGTCGAAGCAGCGTGAGATGGTGCTGCGATCGGTGGAGGAGGAGGAGCTTCAGCAGCTGCGCATGATGGCGTCGTCCGCCTCAGCGGCGAATCGCGGGTGAGGAAGCGAGCGCCAAGAAGGTTGAGGAGAAGACATGCGAGAAAATTACAAGCCACGCAGAGGCAGGACGAGAGGGCCCAAAGGGCAGCAAAAGGTGTGTGTGTGTGTGTGTGCGAAACAATGCTGTGCACGCGCGCACGCCTCTGTGTAGCCTGTAAAGAGGACAGGCGGCACTCTTCCCTCGCCCTCCACCTCTCGCCCATTCCTTCCCCTGCCCACTGACCACCCATCTAAATCGCTCTGCAGCCCCACCAAGTCTCGAGTACAGGAGAAGGGAAGAGGAGGGGATGGGATGGAGAGGGGAGCTACCACTCCTGTTGCTTCTTGGTGCTACGGGGTGGGGGGGATGGGGTATTGTCCGTGCTGTCGCGGCGTGTGCCAACAGGTGCACTATGCCTGTGTGTGTGTGTGTGTGTCATGTGCATACTTCCGCGCTTTGCCCTCTGTCGTTCTCTCTTGCTTCGCCCTTCCCTCCTCTCCTTTTCCCTTTTCTTTTTTTGGCTGCTTCACAGTCTGCATCCTCCTCATCCTCCTCCGCTCTCCTCCTCTTGCGCAGTTTTCATGCGTGGGGTCGATGCGCGCTCTCACGTGCGAGAAGCGCCAATGCACAGAGAGGCGTAGCCCCCCCTTCCCCCGCCCCTTTTCCTTCTCTCGTATGTTTCTCTGGGTCCGTCTGCGCTTCTCTTCTCTTCTCCGCCACCTGATGTACAGCAACGGGTGCAACGCCGCACCTTCGTTCAGGGGCACATTCATGTACGTATACCTTCTCCCTTCCCTTCATCTTGCGCTCATTGCCCTTGGACCCGCTCTCCCCTCCCATGCCTCCTGTTTTCCACAGGCGCCGTTGAGGGAGTAAATCTGCTTTCTGGCTGTGGCTGGCGTGCGTGCGTGAGCGCCTCCGCCTCTCCGTTCTCTCTCACGTCCCCTCTCGTGCGCCTTGCGAACATCAAAGGAAGACGGAGAGAAGTGGCTGGGGCAACGGAGGTAATGCCATCCGCAGAGGCAGGCGGTGAAGCAGGCGGGCAGCTCTGCTGATCGTGATGGCGCAGAAAACTAGGCCCGATGTACTCAAAGGCATGCTTGTACGTGTGTTGTTTCATTTTCCCTCCCTCTCCCTCCCCTCGCATCAGCTGCACCGTCCTCTCGCAGGCCGAAGGCGCTCTGCCTCACGTTCGCCCACCCCCTGTCTCCTGCGCCTCAGTCGCTTTCTGCTGCTGCTCACCTATCCGCCTCGACTTCCTCTTGCTGCTCTCGGACTTCTCAAGCGGGCTGGGGCGTATCTCATCCCGTGGGAAGAAAGGCACACCAACACATCCAGTGAGGCGGGCAGGGGAGGAGAGGCGAGGGGAGACCACACGACAGGCGAGCTTTCTCTCGTGGAATCTGTGCGCGTGTATCTACGACAGTCGTCTTCCATGTGAACCAACAGTGTGCGACACCGAGTACAGCCAGAGCATGAACGGATGAGAAGGCAGCGAAGAAGCTTGCGAGATGTGCGGACGCTTTTTCCCCAGAAGAGCCGCAAGCATCGCCCACGCCGGCGCACGCAACGCAGGTCGTATGCCCAATGATCGGCGAGACGAGGGAGTGGAGGTGTGCACGCGTTGCGGATACGCGACACGGTTGTGTGCGTCTATGCGTGTGCGTCGCCCTTCTCACAGGCTAGCGCGGTCGATCCTGCCCTGCCCCAATGCTACCCCGCTCGCTTGCTTGGGGATCGGCGTGTCGAGCGTTGCACAGTACAGGCTGCTGGCGGTGGCTACGCCGCCGCTACGATGCCACATCTCGCACCATTTTCATCTTTTCCTTTCTCCTCCGTCGATGCGCCACTCGCGGGGCTCATCGCCTTTTCATTTCACAGAGAGTTCCCGCTTGCTCGCTCGCCAACCCGCGGTGTAGCCGAGTTGCGTGTACACCGCTTCCATCGCCTCCTTTACCGACGCCATCGTGTCCTTCTCCTTGCCGCCTCCGCCGGACACCTCGCTGTTTCACGTGATAGAGGGCGGCGGGCGGGGGAGGGAGGACCAACAACTTACAAGCAGAGGCAGCGGCTGCTCGCTTCTTCTTCCGTGTGTCGCTGTTAAGCACACCTCCCTGACGCACCGCCACTCGCCCCCTCCCCCCCCCCCCCACCACCCACACCCACACCCACACCCACACCCACACCCACACAGTACCCCTCCCTCCCTCCCCCCTCCACTGCGGCAGGCGATTATTTCTTGACTTCTTTCCGTAGCTGAGGTGGGTTGTCACAGTCTTCTTAGACCCTCGCGTCTCTCTCCCTCTTCGCATTGCCGGGCTACACGATGCTGCGTCTTGTGAGTAGCACCCATGCCTCGGTGTGCGGCGGCGCTGGTGCGGCGACGACCTCTACCCGTATAGCGCTGATGGAGGTATGCGACGCGCTCGACTTGGGTAGGCGGCGCCGCATCACGCTAATGCTGTCCTCGGCAGCGGCGGCGACGGCGATGACCGCAGTCGCCGTGTCGCGGCGGACGTTTTGGTCTGGGCCGCCAGGCAAAGACTTCTTGAGCCATTTCGCGCCATCTAGCAAGCCTACTAAGGTTGCTTCACCGCTTGAGTCGCTGCGACCACCGGCGCCGCCATCTGCATCGGATGCGCGGCCCTTCGGCTCACTCAACCGCACTAACAGAATTCGCCGCTATGTGAACATCAACGCTGCAGAGGCCGCGACCGGCGCCGCGGACAGCGAGGGAGAAGCTGCATCTTCTTCCGCGTCCACTGCATCACCGTCGACAGCGGCCACAGCGCCGGCACCGCCGCGTATGGAACTCTCTCGGCTGCTTCACCGCTATCACACCAGTTCCTCGGTCGTCTCTGCGCCAGCCACCGCGTCCAACAGTGAACTCCGTGGCACTCGTCGTGAGGAGGGTCTACAGCAGCAGCAGGCGGCTGGTAATTCTACCGTGGCCAAGGCACAGGCGGCCATAGCGGCAGCAGCGGCATCAAAGTGCCGAGCAAACACCTCAGCGTCATGGCCCGCTTCCAACGCATCAAACACGCGGCCTAAGGCTGCCGATGGAGCCGCGGGCAGTCCCACGCGTGGATCCGAGGCAGCAACACGTCAAGCGTGCAGTGCGTCTAGTAGCAGCAGTGACTCACGGCATCACGTACAAGTGTACAGGGAGCACTGTACCATTGGCTGGTCTCCGGACGAATTCTACAGCGTAGTGGCCGATGTGGAGCACTACTCCGCGTTCTTGCCGTGGTGCGCGGGGTCGGAGGTGCACGCGACGCGCCGGGTGCGGGTGCCGCGTGATGCACGGCGTCCCCCTACGGTCCCCGCCGCCGCCGCCGCCTCGCCTCTAGCCACAGGCTGCGAGGCGGAAGAGTCGGAGCTCGTCGATGCGGTTGAGATGACCACGACGCTGACCATCGGCTTCTCCTTTCTCAAGGAGCAATACACGTCGCGCGTGACACTCTACCCGAACCGCAGAATTGTGGCGGCTCTCTACGACGAAGAGGACGTCGATGTCGAGGCAGCGCCGCAAAACACCAGCAGAGCCAGCTCGGCGGCCGTTGCACCTTCCCGCGACAGTTACTCCACGCCAGGCACGGACAGCGGCGACGGGCTTGTGCTCTCCTTCTTGAGGAAGGCGGCGTCCACGGCGGGGGTGGCGGCCAAGCGGTCCATTCTCCGGCACCTCCGGTGTGAGTGGGAGTTCGCCCCGGTGGAAGGGAAGCCGAACACGGTGGATGTGCTCTTCTTCGTGTCGTTCGAGTTCAAGAACCCGACGTACCGCCATCTGGTCATGAACAACGTTGTGGGCCTCATGACTCGCAGCTTCGAGCGTCGCTGCGAGAGCCTGTATGGGCCCCCGTCGGCGACGAAGGTGTCGCTGCCGGTCCTGTCCTGAAGAGACGTGTCCATCTCATAATCCCATCTTCCTGTTCGCTAACACATTGAATATTCGTTGTTCCGGCACCGCACGTGTTGCGTGGGACGCTCGTGCAGATGTGCGCGAGCGAGGCGTTCAGAGGATGCACACGCACACACACACACACACATGCACCATGGAGCATGTGCAAGAAGAAGAGGATGAGGGAGAGATGGTGAGTGGGTGAGCGATTGGGTTCGCCCCGAGGAGGAAGCAAGATAAGGTGCAGCCCTTGCGGTGAAGTTGTGTCAAGGATTCCCCACGCGCCATTTGTCGTTCCTCCCTCTTACGGGCACGCGGCTGATGGGCGCACGTTACCGCGCACGCTGTCGGCTTCTCCATTGCACCCTCCCTCTCTCTCCTTCTGTGTGTGTGCGTGCGTGTGTGTGTGTGTGTGTGTGTGTGCGTGTTTCCTGTGCGCACGTGCCATGTTGCATGCCAAGCAGATACCCGCTGATCCCTCGCGACTACTGCCCACGCCTGTCCTGTTCCGTGCTCGTTTCACCTACGATCATCATCAGCGCCTTCGCCAGGTCGGTGCTTGTCTTCCGCCGCCTGTGGCGCTGAGGAGTGTATGACATTCATTAAGCTCGTTAAACAACGAAAGGAAAGCATAGACATGCACACATCTTCTTGCAGTCTTTTATGTTGCCCGCATCGCTCGATAGATGCCTCTCGGCACCCTCTTCCCGTGGCTGGGTTGGCGTGCGCACACAGGAGGTGAAGGTGGGTGGGCGTGGTGGGCACGCCAGAACGTGTGTGTGTGTGTGTGTGACACCTCAGTCACACTCGGTGAGCTGTCCGCGCGCGCAAAGTGTTCTACACTCCCCTCACCTTCCATGGACACCAATCACGTGCGATTCAACACGTCCGTGGCTCTCTGCCTCTTGCTCGCTCGCTCACTCCCCACGCCACCCCTCCTCCATCGACCTCTCCGTGTCTCCGTGTGTGTGTGCTCAGTCGCGCGCAGAACGTAGATGAACCTCCCCCAATATACATATATATATACACACATGTTTACTGGGTGCATAGTCTGTTGCTGACGCGCGCCCTACGGAGCGCGTGCGGTCGTTTGCGTGACGCGCGAGCGTCAGCGGCTGTCAGCCATGCCTGCGTCGTCTCGGCATGCGGGCCGGCAGCGCCACCGAAGCTAGCAGGGCGGACTAGTGCACGACAGCAACGGCCGGCGAGACGTGGCCATTCACCGGATCTACTCCTCCAACTCCCACGCACCGACGCGTGCTGGGCTGCCGCATCGTCGTATGCATTTTCACCCTCGTCGCCCTTGTGCTGGACGTAGGGAGGCAGCTAGTCACCTACCGCCGGGCCACCGGCATGAAAGCGGTCACCCACCACTCGGTGTGGCCGATCAAGAAGACGAGGTGCACATGGGAGAAGGACACAGCCACGGCAGGAGAACACCGGCGAGGCGCTTCTGGCCAGCCCCCCCCCCCGGCTGCCCTCATCGGCTTTATCTTTTTCCTCTTCGCACCCGTTTGCGCCCTCGTATTGGACTCGCGGCGAGCGACCAGCGCCGCTCGGGGAAGGGGGGAGGCGCTGGCACGCTGCAACCTGCTGCCTAAAAGCACGGCGCAGGGAGAAGAGAGGGGGCAGCGCCGTTGCACAACGGCGGCGAGCGTGGCCGTGACAGCCGCAACACCGAGTCCAACTTCTTTCCGTGCGCCAACTCGCGCATCTCGAGCAGTGGTCCAGTGACGAGGGTGCCCCTCACGAGACACGCGAGGCGCAGCCGCGCAAGCTGGATAAGGGATCTGGCCATTTTCTACCCTCACCACGCTCACCTGTGCTGCTGTATGTGGCCTGGTGGCCGGCATCATGGCGGCCTCGCACAACAACAGCGAGGTTCGCGAGGGCGACGGCACGACACGCCTCGCCGCCGGCGTTGTCTTATTCATTGTGGCCATGATTATCACCCTCGTCACGGCTATCGCGCTGCCTGACCCAACCGAGACGCGGCTGCACCTCAGCTGCCCTTCTGTGGTGGAGGAGAGTCGCCTAACGGTGCTGCGTGGGAGCGCGGATGAAGAGGAGGCGCAGGTGGCAACGCAGGTGATGCGGGCATTGATGGGGATGACGCTGCGACAGAGAAATGGTGTCGAGGCGAAAGGCAAGCGGTGCTGATCAGCACCACACTCCATCCAGCAACCCCCCCACATGGACTATGATTCCCAAGTCGCACAGGAGCACATCAGCGCTGGTGATGTCGGAGGCATGACTGTGGCGCAGGGCATCCTGATCGCTATACCCGCCCCCTCCCCCCGCGGCTATCTTGCAAGCGAATGGTCGCTACCACTACCTGTCCGCACAGCAGGCCCCTCTTCCTCCGCCTAAGAGAGAGCCCGAGAGTACACAGCCGACGCCTGCTACCAGCTTCCCGCCGCAGTCCTCCCACGTCAACGACAATCCAAAGATGCTGGGTTAGCTCAACAGAGGAGCAGGAGGGAGGGGGGGGCACACGTCCTCTTCTCCAGCATCTTCTCGTCTGCGCACGCGCTCGTGTCTGCCTCCGCATGCGTGTGTGGCCGGTGATCCTTAGCGCGTCTTTCGAGACCCTGCCGAGCGCAGGCACGCACGTACGCGTAGCCCACGTGGAAAGCAGTCACTACTCATGAGAGGGGATGTCCCGCCGCCGCGATCGGCGGTGTACACGTCTGCCTTTTCCCGTTCACATTCCTGTCCAGCTCTTGTGTCAGTGAGGGGTGGTGCAGCAGCAGCAGCAGCAGCAGCAGCAGCAGGGGAGGGGGGCATTGCGGCTTCTCCTGAGCCTGCATGGCTTTGGGAGGTGTGTGTGTGTGCGTGTGTGGACCAACACGAACTTTGTCAGTGAGCCAGCGAGGTGGAACAAACGTGTGCCAGACACGAGAACATATGGTTATGGAGAGGAGGGCCCTTGACCGGGATGGACCGTCCTCCGTCCATCTCTCCGCATGGCGTGAGACCTCGCTCGGAGCGGCGCCGCTTTGGCCTTTTTTGCATCCTTTCCCGTCCTTTGCCTTCACTCGCCACCCCTGCTTACCCATCCAATCAACCGCGCCGGTGACCCAGGAGGGGGGAGGGGGAGGGAGGGGAGGCTCCAGGGTGATGGTGATGGTGGAAAGGACACCGCTTTTTTTGTGTGTGTGTGTGGGGGGGAAGGACTCGTGAGAACGATCGGTAGTCGTCGGTGCTGGAATGGTGTACGAGTCGCCCCCCCCCCCCCCGCTGCACGGCGCTCTTTGCCAGCGTCTCCGTTCTTCTTGTGTGCCTCTCTCTCTCACCCACTCTCTCTCTCGCCTCGCTCTGTCGCCGCCTCCCCCCCTCCCTCTCCCACCCGTGGTTGTGCACTCGTATACGCGGATGCCCCGGCTCACTGGCGCACCTGCA